>NC_091741.1:27467957-27470457 GCF_043380555.1 Nothobranchius furzeri | reverse complement strand
TATTTCTCTACACTGTGTTAGTAGGGTTCGTCTCTACATTTAACCGGTTATCCTGCAGCTTCCTGCAGCAACCGGTCCATTTCTTTCACAGCCTTGGTCTTGTAGGGTTAACTACATACTAGAATCAACACTGTTGCTATTCAGCTGTAGATTCGGAGAAGGACCAAGCAGATTAATCTATGAAGCTTAGATCATATATAAATATCCCAGATACTTATACAATCGATCTAAGTTCATGCACCAACCTGTCTGGTCTATTTTTAATCCCAAGATTAATGTTTAATTTAAGATAATAAAATTTAATAGCAAACATTTAATTTTTAATCAGAAGCTAGGAATCTTTGCTTTTCAGTAACCAGAAATATTTATACCTTTCTGTGTTTCATTTCAAAGAATGAGGCAAGTTTAAAAAATGAAGAATTTTGTTACTAACATTTTTAAACTTTAAGATTTGAACGTCAGTTATAAATGACAATTCATGGATGACAATTTAATGACAATTTTTAACAGCTTTGATATTAAACTTGTATTGAAAGGCAAACCTTTGGCTGGATGAAAGCTAAATTGGAAATACGAGTTTGGATGCGTGAATGGATTTCTCAGAAGGTTTCTTTCAGAGAGAGGAAAGCGTTCTGGCTGGAAATGATGTTTTGCAGCTACCTGAGTTGTTTACTTAGAGAAAAAAGCATCAAACACATTCCTGTGTGCTACCTCACCCAACAGGAGACCCTCTTTGTGGATCCGGAGATCAGGGAGGATGGTGTCCACCTCTTGGTACTCGGTCCGGTAGGGAAGACGTGAGTGAACCGATCCTCTGGTCCAGAGATGTCGCCGGGTACACAGTGTCGAGTGTTTGGCTTAACTCTGAAGGAGTTTCTCGTCTTAACTTAACTCAGAAATCAATAACTCTGGAAGGAGTTTTTCGTCAGCTGGTTACAGTTTACGTTTATTCGTAGCTATTCTTATCGGCGTGACAGAACAGCTTGGCAGAGGATCAGGGCGGCCGTCCCGTCTCCTCAGGATGGTGTTGGTTCAAGAACTGACTTGAAAGCTGTTGCAGGTTAGTTTACAAAGACCTCAGAACACACCCACTCTCAGCAAGAAAGCTTTGGTCATGCGTCGAAAACATGTGCTGGCAGTTATTGTTTACTCTGGATAAACTCTGTGTTAGATGGATAAGGTGGAAGCTGGTCTTCTGATTTGCTGAGCACACATTACTGTCATCAACCATAATCATAGTAATCATTATTATACCCAAAGCATAATAAGTCATTTCATGTAATTAAGATACATTTATACTGAACCAAGTAATTATTTTTGATGATTATAATAAACAGTAATAAAGTCAAAGAGTTTATTAATATTATTATTTATCGTGAACTTGAAGTGTCCTTCTTCTGGGATGGGACAGCAGCAGATAATGGTGATATGTTCTTCAGACATCATGACTCCTGGGTTAATCTGTGGATTTAAAAGTTACAGTCAGACCCAGCTTGACCCAGCTGGGTAAATGTGACCTTTGCCACAAATTAGAGAACCTTCATCATGCTACAGTCTTGAGGGTCTGTAGAGAAAACAATAAATTAGGGTCAAATTTTCTCTTTCTTTTTGTTTTAGGTTTGGTCAAAAACTTTACTTAACAAAGTCATTTTCCAACTTATGAAACACTGAGTGCACACAGCTGCATGCAACTTCGATCACACGCCTCCTAAAGATGTGCCCAGGTGATTTAGGGTCAGATCCTGCCTCCTGGTCAATGCAAAGCACTTGGACTGCTCTGCATACAAGTCAGATCAAGTTTAAACTAATACAACATTACAGACCTTCCTGCCCCACGCTCCCGCCCTGTGTGTGTGCAAGAGTCGGTGTCTGAGTCATGGACCTCAGCGCTGCCCTGTCAGTGAAGCAGACTACTGCCTGCCTCCCCCATGCATTTTCACTGCGTATTTACGTCCGCTCAAAGAGACTAAATGTGTCAGACAGACTGCAGAACGTCAGCATGTGCATCATGTGTGGAATAAAACACGTATGTTGGCGACATGAAGACAGACTACAGTGAGCAGTCTTCCTCTCTGCCTCCAGTCTGAGGGCGCAGCACCACACACACACATTACAGGGAGTTGGCGCATGCACTGCCTGCATCAGGGAGTGTGTGCAGGGCAGCTCAGTGAGAGCCGAAGCAGCGCTTCTCTCTGCCTCTCTGGTGCTTCCGCCTCATATTTGATCAGAAAATGCATAAATTCAGCGATTTTGACTGTAATCATGTAAAGACCGGTCAGTAGACACATTGATGTTCTACTGCGTCACTATTAGAACTTTACTAATCATGATTACAGGGTAGGTAGTTCCTCCTGTGCCTCCTCTGACTGCATCACTGCTGCAGGTGTGCCGGTTTTGCCCGCTTGGCAGCGGAGCGGTCTCTGCTGCAAACAGAATCCACTACGGATTATGGTGTGGTTTACACCGGGTGCACCATGATGCGTCTGACAGTGAATGCACA
>NC_091741.1:27415457-27465457 GCF_043380555.1 Nothobranchius furzeri | reverse complement strand
AGTAGCACATCCAACGTCAAGGAAAGCAAAAAGTTATTATCAGGAGAAGGAGAATGTTTAAGTGGTTAGCAGAAGTGTGCTAGATGATGGCCTCCTCCATGAGGCCACCACAGCTCATCAGAACGTTGTTGTAGCTTCTTCTGGGGAGAAAAACACTTACAGAGAAAATAAAGTTAACAGCTGAAATAGCAGAAAATAATACAGTTAAAGAGCAGACTGTAGAAGAAAGTAGTCGAGTGTGGAAAGTTGTCAGTGTATCCTCCAGCAGTCTAAGTCTATAGCAGCATAACTACAGAGTTAACTCTGGATAACCTATCCTATTTAGATGGAGGCATGTTGGAGGCAGGGCAAGGGAGAGCTGTCTTTACCGACTGTACACTCCACCTCCCTCTACTCCCCCACTTGTCCAGATTTAGGCTAACATCAGATTTTAACCATAGGCCCTATCAAATAAAAATGTGTTAAGCCTATTCTTAAAAGTAGACAAAGTGTCTGCCTCATGGACTAAAGTTGGGAGCTGGTTCCACAGGAGAGGAGCCTGATAACTAAAAGATCTGCCTCCCATCCTAATTTTAGATATTCTGGGAACCACCAGTAGACCTGCAGTCTGAGAGCGAAGTGCTCGGTTAGGAACATATGGAACAATCAGATTACTGATGTATGATGGAGCTTGATTATTAAGAGCTTTATATGTGAGAAGAAGGATCTTAAAATCTATTCTGAATTTAACAGGTAGCCAATGTAGGGAAGCTAAGACAGGAGAGATATGATCTCTCTTTTTAATTCTCATCAGAACTCTAGCTGCAGCATTTTGGACAAGCTGAAGACTTTTAACTACATTCTGTGAATGTATAGTGTAACTAAAAATGGATGATGCGGTGAATGGATGACGTGTGATGTTATATCAGAACCAGTATATCCGAAGAAGCGATTAGTTCTGATGCAACACATTCTCACCCTAAGCGTCGGAAACAAACACTTGGTCAGCCACCCTCCCCATCAGACCCCAGACGCCAAAAGTGCCCTTTTTCGTCACTTATGTGCGAAAAGGGGTTTTTTCCTTTTTGTAACTGCAGATCCCAATGCAGCGTAAAACTGACGTGATTAGATATCCGCTGATGCGGCACTGAACCAGCTCGTTTAACCGCACCTAAACCTTAACGTTTCACTATTTATAACCTTCCCCTCTCCCTCATCCTAACCTTAACCCTCTTGCTACCTAAAACGTTACTCTCACTGCGATCAAGCGTTTGTTTCCCATTCATTCTGACTCTGACAGTCAGAGTCTGACTGTCAATTTTCGTATTTGCCGCCCAAGGGGAACGTTAGAACATACCATCTGGCGAGGGGGAGGTTACACATACCCTCTACTTTTAACCTCCACCATGGTAGTTGAAACCTCCCCCTCGCGTTGGCTCGGTCCAAACTCGACCAATGACGAGGCGGCTCCCGCCGTTCACTTCATAGAGCCGGCTTTTAGAGCGATCGACACATCACTAACGTGTTCACTAGCAAAATGGTTAAGGTTAGGATAGAGGTGAGGGGAAGGTTAAATAAGAGGATGAGGTTAAGGTGAGGTACAATGAGCTTGTTTGGTGCCCTGGCTGCGGACATCCCATCGCGTCAGTGTAACGCTGCATTGGGATATGCAGTCAAATAAGGGAAAAACCCCTTTTCGCACATAAGTAACGAAAAATGGCACTTTTGGCATCAGGGGTCTGACGTGGCGGGTGGCTGACCAAGTGTTTGTTTTTGACGCGCTGGGAGTGAGAATGTGTTGTCTGACGGGAACTGAAGATGTTGTTTTGAATTAAGCTTTAGTTAGCTTCAGAAAATGCATGCAACATCATTTGCCGGTCTACCTTTGCCTTGTGGAAGTCCTCTATAGATCAGGAATATCGAGGTCCAGTGAACCCTCTCGGGAAACCGAGCCGGTAGGAGAAGCCGCGGTTCCGATGAAACCCGTCTTGAGTTACTTCCAGCACACGACACATTCATTGGCGTCTGGTCAGACCCAAGCCTGGGTCGGTGGATGGAGCTTTTATTCTGAAAGGAGCTGTTGTTGCCGCTGGTTGGTATAGCGACTGGGTTTTTCAGCTTGTCGTTTGTTCTTTCGGTTAAAGAGTTAAAAGATCAGGATTGGCCACTCCGTCACTTTCTCTGGAATGCTTTGAACTGGCGTTAGAGCTGAAGTGGCGTAGTTTTATACTTCGGATGTTATGGATTATCGTCGAATGAAAATTACCAAACATCGTCAGAAGCACGCCTCCGTCAGATCTGTGAGATTCTGATTGGATCAGTGAAAGGAATGTGTTATGTCCTTTTAACACTACGTGAAATGAGTCCTATTGGAACACTTAAAGTAACAGTACTTATTATTTCTATAGGATCATAATAAAGTAATTAATATTTTGATTTCACAGATCGGTCACATCTTATTTATTGACTAACACTTTGATGGATTAGCTTTATTAAAATAGAGTTCTTTGATTAATTAAAAGAAAAGAGTTCATTCTTCGTTCTTCTGTTGAGCTGAAAATAAGCAGGTTAGAAGGAATACATGAGACCTTGAGACTATCTCTCATGCAGACTAGTCCTGAGCAAAGAAGAGAAAAATAAAAGTCATTCGTTCCGTTACATAGGTAAAAGCCTCAGTTAGGGGAAACAGAGATTGCTTCTGATTGGACGGATGAGGTGTAGTCATAGTGAAGGCAGTCAAAGCTTCCGAAACATTCACCCAGGCTCCACACTGGATGTGTAAGCAGCATATAACACTGATGAAGTGTAGCACGCAGCTAAAAGTCACCACCAGCACAAACGGACGGGTTGCAACGCTCTGCTAAATTTTCACACAATCTATTTTTCCGACGCTACACTTCCAGATACAGAATTCCTGTAAGATTAAAATCCGTCATGACCTGTGAAACCTCCATTACCGAGGTAAAAAGAATAGAATAAAAAGCTCTAACCTTTTAGACACTTGGTTTAACTGCCACAATGTAAATTATGTCAATTTGTTTGATTTATTGTATTATGTATGTATCTTATTCCCCTTGTCTATTGTTGTTTCTTTTGGGGCAGGAATTAAGTTTCATGCTGTGTTGCGCACGGACCATTTTGGGTGACGGAAAGGGAAGTAAAAGATGTGAAAAGAAGCTAAGCTATAACCTATGCAGTCACAGGAATGAATAAATAAGCAGTTTAAAGTAAGGGAAAGCTGTAGAGAAGACGAAGAAGAAACCAGCGAATTACCTTTGTTAAGTTTTGTTCCTGAAGCGGATTCACTCCCTTATGGTTACGTGCAGCCAGCGAGGTACGTTAACTGTGTTTATTTATAGAGTATCTGTGAACTTGGGTTAATGTTTATTTGTAATATTTATGTTTGGTTATTCTGTACTTTGGTGTAATGACAGTTTGACGGTGGATTAATGGTGTTTTGGAGGAGAAGTGTGAAGGAAGAATAAATCCATCAGTGAATGAAGAACCGTGGTGTCGTCTATTAACCGGAGGGAGCGAAACTTGGTGTCGTCTTTCTCCTGTCTTGTTTTCGTGTGAATTCATGAAATCACATGTGATGTTGCAATTCTCCTGTGACTTTGTGATCTTGTGGGACCCATTGACATAAATACTGGACAGTTCATGTCCATAGAGCTCCGGACCCCACGTGACTCTCAGTTAGTGGACGCCATTTTGGCATGCAAAAAAGGTAAACTAACACGGATGTAACCATGAACATGAACGGGATCTGCTTGGATTTTACTTCGTTGGAGTTTACTTCACACTTTAAAACAGAAGAAACCGTTTTATATAGTCAGAAATTAAATAGACTAAACATCTCCGACCCTTACCGTGCCCCTGGGATACTTTTTAAAAACGCCAGAAGCTGTCGGAGCGGCACAACACCGGACCTGACCGGGGGAACCCCTTGGGATTCCCCCGGCCGGAGGAACTGGGGAGAAGGTCTGGGACTCTCGACTCTACTGCCCGCTCCGACGCCAGAAGCTGTCGGAGCGGGCTTCTTACCGGCACAACACCGGACCTGACCGGGGAACCCCCTGGGATTTACCCGGAGGAGCTGGCTCCGGCGGCTGGGGAGAGGGAAGTCACACTACTGCCCCCGCAACCCGACTCCGGATACGCGGATGAAAATGGATGGATGGACGGACTAATAACAGATTTACACGTAAGTAGTCTCGGTGAGACAGATAACAGCAATCCAAAGTGCTTTTATGTGTGATCTGACCAAGGACGTAATTTTCACTTTAGAAGTGGGGGGGACACGGGTGGGTGGGGGGGTATCTTTACTATATGTTCTAATGGGAAACAGGCTTCAACACAAACGGTTGTTTTCCGCTTGGTCCTAGAGCTCAACCAGTGTCAATTTAATACAGCGTAATATTGTTTTTGGATGGTAAAAAGTGCAGGGGTCAAAACTTGACTTTGGAAAAAGTGGGGGGGACATGTCCCCCCTGTCCCCCCCCCCCCCCCCCAAAATTACGTCCATGGTTTAGTAATATAAGGAGAGGCTTGAGCATGTAGAGCATCGAAAATTATAGTCAGGATTTTAAAAACCAGTAACCAGTGCAGAGACATCAGAATAGGAGTGATGTGCGCTCTTCTGTTTGCTCCAGTTAGAAACCTTGCTGCAGAGCTCTGGACAAAATGAAGGCAATAATTTTTGTTAAAACGTGTAAAAAGTGTGTTAGTCATCTAGATAAAAGCTTGGGTAACCATTTCAAGTTCATGCCACCAATCTTTGAAGTTTAGAGATATTTCTCAAATGATAAAAACCAGACCAGCATTTTTGAGTGGCATTCAAGAGACATTGATTTGTCAGAAATCACACCCAAATTCCTTAAGTTTGTTTTGGCGGTTGTAGTTGAAACATCAGAACAAGAATTTCAGCTGTCGGGGGACCTGTTTCGCTGCCGACATTTGATATCTTTTATTTGGGTCCATCTGTTGTAGGCTTCACCTAAAATCACTCTAGTTTTAGATCTTTTATGGTCACCGGTCTTCTGAGAAGGATAACGACATCTTCTGGGCTCAGAAGTAGCTGCTATATTTGCAGAGTCCACCATTTTCCACAGTGCCAACCTCACTGTGACTATTTGGCAACCCGCCCTCTATTGGCTGGTCATTGTAAACATAAACCCAGTGCTGTGCCCATCAAAATAAATATTTGATTATCTTTTTAATTAAAATGTAGCTTTTAAAGCAATACTTTGTAACTTTTTCATATTTTTAAATCTTTTTCTTGAGCCAGTATGTGCTAAAATGACCCTTTACAGGGTCAATGAAAGGTCACCCAGCCCCTATCACCCCCTGCACTTGCAACTTCTGACTGGCAGTCGCTCTGTTGGGACTTTATAAAATGGAGCTGACATACCTGGCACTGCGGTCTGGTTCCAGTACGTTTCCTGCATGTTTTAGACCAGGGGTGTCAAACTCAAACTCACACGGGGCCGAAATGAAACTCTGGGACGGAGTCGAGGGCCAAACTTAATATTTTTGAAAAAGTGATGCAAATTTGCACATTTTCTTTATCAACATATATGCAATTTTGAACGTTTAAATTTGGAAACAAACTTATTTCTGCATTAACACTGAATGTGAAATAACCAAATTACACACGAGCAAGTCAGTTACAAATAAAAGGCATCAGTGGTATTCATTACTTGTGGTATATTCAGCATTTTTAAAATCTATTCAGGATTTATGTTTTCTTGTTGTTTATTCATTTTTTTTATTTTTATTCTCCTTTTTTTCTCCTGTAATACGTGTCATCGCTGCTGTGACGTCTAGCTTTCCCCACTGAGGAACAATAAAGGGATTTTCTATTCTATTCATCTATCTGCAGCCTTTTCACTTCCCGTTTACTGTAGGTTAAATCTTTTCTCACGGGCCAACAACAAAATAAAATATCATTTTATCTTAAATGAAAATGCAACATCTCACCTGTTAACTTTCATGTTTTGGAGCAGAAAAAGAGCAGAAAACCAACATATTTAAAGCTCAGTTTGCTCCACTGGTTTACTGGGATGCTCACCTGTTCCAGCCAGATACCTGCATCATGGGGTTGATCTGAGCTGAGGAGGAGACTCCTGTTGTTTTGTTCATCTTCATCATAATAATGACAACATTAGAAGACAACAGGTGCTCACATAGGTTTGTGCTGCTGAACATGTCTGAGCTGCTTGACCACGTTGTTGTGTGTCGGGGAGGAAAAATAACATCTACAGCAGCCACAGAGCCATGCTGACTTGAGCGTGTCGCTGCTCGCTGGAGTTATATCAGCTCTGTCTGGAAGTTAGTTGGAAAATGTTCTCTTTCAGTCGTGAACACATTACTGAGCGGTTAAAATCTCCATTTCTGGGCTTCAACGTCGGCAAATAGCTGAGTAAACTCGGCGCTGATTGAGAGGAGTGTAGTTTGTCCGAGACAGCGGAGCTGCAGACACCGGCAGCAGACGCTGGAAAAAACACAAAGGAGGGGGCGCTTCGGCTCCGCGCTAACGCCGCCGAGCATCATGGGAGTTGTAGTCTTTGCTGTAAAATCGGCCAGAGGCTCAGTTGTAATATATTTTTGATATTTATCTCGGGGGCCACATAAAAATGCTCTGTGGACCACATCTGGCCCACGGGCCTTGTGTCTGACACGTGTTTTAAATCATGAACAGCTGATTTGTTTAATTTAGTGCTGAATCACTCCTGTAGACACAAATGAAGGCTGGGGAGACATTTGAGCTGTTAGGTTAAGGTTAAAAAGACGAACGCACAGCAAGGAGATAGGTTCTGCTTTAGGTTCTACAAACGGACACTAGGGGGTGCTAAAAGCAAGCCAAAATAGTGTATCTTCATTCTTCACACCTCTAAATGCCTCATGTGTGTTTTTTAATATATCTTTTTATTAAATTGTTGCATATTCAAGTTGTTGACTAATCAGAGGAACTATGCTCTCAAGGGCAATGATGAGACATTCAGTCTCTCCCCTCACCCCCATCCTAACCTTAACCCAGTTTCTTGTTCTAAATTTCCCGTTAACCATGTTTGAGAGGAACGATACAACAAGAAACAAAGTTTTGCATGCGCTAGTGGGTTAAGGTTAGGATGGGGGTTAGGGGAAGGTTAAGTCGCAAGAGGGTAAAGGTCACAATTACCTAAAATCTCAGTTTTACCGCGAGTGTCGGAAAGCAATGCTCATGCAGAATGTGTCACCTCCCAACGCGTTGGAGCTCCAAATTAATGCTGAATCAGTTTTAGCCACTTTGGGTGTGAGAATGTGTTGGTGACAGGCACTTGAGTAGTTCAGACAGTTAATATAACCCAGAATCCTTAAAGAAGGACTAGGCAGTTTGGCATGCTTTTAGCACCCTCTAGTGTCCGTTTAGTAGAACCGAAAGCAAAACATTTTTCCTTTTTTTAACACCTTAATCTGAAGGCTGAATAGTTTCCCCAGCCTGCCTTTGTGTCTACAGGAGTAATTCCGCAGCAATTTCCTAATGTTGGGATTCTTGCACAAATAGCAATAAAACCCTTCTGAATCTGATTAATGTCTAAATTAAACAAATCAGCTGTGTCCACGATCTAAAACATGCAGGAAATGCACTGGAACCAGACTGTAACGCCAGGTATGTCAGCTGAATGGTTTTTCAAATTCAAAGAGAGCGGACCGCCCACACTGGAGTTGCAAATGCAGTATTCTGGCACAGAAGGGCGGCGGGGGTCTGAGCGACATTTTATTAACCCTGTAAAGGGTCATTTTGGGTCTAGAAATGTTTTTTAAAATACAAAAAAGTTGCTAAGTATCTATTTAAAGGAGCAGCACAGCTGGATGACATCTGCATATGGGTGATGGGAGACATTATGAAAGGAGGGTGTATCTATAATAAAACAGGAGTGGACCCTAAACACAGCCTTAGGGCTCAGTGGCTGAACTACTTTATCTTAGACAAAGGTGGCAAAAAGAGTCCCTTATTTATTCATTTTTGTTTGTTTAATGAGGAAAACATAAGGAGACGCATGCTGTGGTTTATTTTTTGTTTTATGTCAAAATTAAATGCAAGATATTTTACTCACATTCTACAGAAGTTATATTTCATCACAAATATAATTGAATAATTTAGAGACATTTTTTTCTTACAACAAAAACATTTTTAATAATACTACTATTGTAACAATCTAAAATAGAAAAGAAGAAAACAAAAATGTTAAAGCTGCTGCCGGTAGCTGGTTATGATCATCATTAGTGATGCACTGATATGAAACTTTTGGGCCGATACCAATATCCGATATTAAGATCACTGTCATGGTCGATAACTGATATGCTGACGTTAATGCTTCTAAAATCAGCAGATTTTGTATAGAATAAAACATTTTAAAGCTGAATTTACATTGTTATGTACACACACCACACACATTTACACTTCTGAGATGATTACAGTCACTGTCATGTGACTAAACAACTACACATCACCCCCCTCACCCTCTGTAACAGATAAACAAATGGAAATAAGATGGAAAAAATATCGGTTGTTAATATCGGCCCAGTTTAATTTATCGCACCGATACCGATATTGATGCCGATATATTGTGCATCCCTAATCACCATGGTAACATCACCTGCTACGCTCTGTCGTAAATGCATAGATAGACAGAGATAGACAGGATGGCCTTCTTGTAAACAAAAGTCAAACCTCAAACAAACTGCAGCTGAGCAAAAATGTAAAGTCCTGTCAAAAATATGCATTTAATACGCAGCAGAGTCTGGTCATGCGTTCACGTTTACTTAGCAGGTATGAAAAAGTATAAAGACGTACATTTTAATGCACTTTTTGCATAATCGTTTTCAGGAAAATAATTATTTGAAAGGAATATTGACAGAGAAACAGTAACATTGCTGCTTTGGGAATCTCTAGAAGGGGAATGGCTTCGGCTCAGAAGGGTGATCTGTCAATTGAGAGGTTTTTATTTTTATTTTAGCTTCCCCTTCCACATGACAAAGTATCTTTGGACAAGAAACTGAAGCCAATCTGAGTTTGTGAGTGAAACTCAAATGCTCCTGGAGTGCTCAGCAGGACCAGAAAAGCCCAGCATAAAGCAGTCTGGTTGTTAAGGTGCTCTCCAAGTCAACAATTCAGTAGTAGATACATGCAGATATCTGTTAAACACTCTTAATTGTTTAACTGTGGTACTCAGTGTTTTACTACTGCCCAGGGTTGACCTAATCAGCGGTCTACAAGTGTTCCCATCACGGCAAACACTTCTGCTAATTTAAAGGCCAAAGGTCAGACAAGGGTGCAACTAAAAGACAAAGCACATGAAGAAATAGCTTCAACAGTAGGAATTCTTGTTCCAGATATTCATAAAACACATCGTTTTAAATCTAATTCTGAAACATAAAATTCATATTCAGGTAAATTTCACAAAAACGCTAAAGTACCAGTGCTATTCCACCAGGGGGGTCAGCTATGGCGACATCAACAGCAAATCAAAATTCTAACTTAAAAACACTGTGTACAAAACAAGTGTAGTGTTTATTTTGTTTCATACTATTTACAATTATCTCTCAATCATTTTCAGGTTTAAAACGGTTTAATTTACTACCCGTCGTAGGAAGCTCACTGAACAGCTGAGTAATGATAGAAATTAATTACATTTATTTAAGGACCATAAGACATTAAAAATTCATATCTAGTATGAATCCCATCTTATGGACACTGGGTTATTTAAATCAGAAGATTGGGTCTTTTTATTACAGGGATTTTCTAATAACACGTTGCATTAACTGAGAGACAAGAGAAGACAGAGAGACTTTCAAACGTTTAAGGAAATTTATTGTCAAATAATTTTAAACAATTTATCAAGACTAACTCTCTAATGATGGATGTTCTGTTGGAATGAAGTGTGAGGTGAATAGTGTGTGTGAATGATGTCGAATTCAGAACCTTCGCATCCGGAGAAACAAGTCTGAGTGGGAGATGATGTTTTGCTCCTAACTGATCAGAGTTTTAGACTCGTAGTCATAAACACGAGTCGCCATTGTGTCGCATCCACATACCCTCAGTGAGACCTCCGTACAGATCCGGATGCCAGGTCCACGGACCCTCCTTTCGGTACTGGAGCCAATGGTACAGCGTCGACAGCCCGACAAACCAGTCTTTGGATAGTCTCCAGGTAAAAAGCGACAGGTGTTTCACAGCGTCAAAAAGGGACCCTCCTTGGGTCAGCGAGTTCAGCTTTTATTCTGAAGGTACCATTGCTTGGTTGGTAACAACAACAGGTTTGTCCCAGCTTTAATGGTTCTCAGCTTAAAAAGAGAAGTATAGATGGCCTTTCCATACTTCTCTTAACATGCGGTGAACTTCATGGGATCTTGAGAAGAGATCTTGAGAACTGAACTTAAGATGGCGTTGGAACAGTTTTATTAATCTGGATGTTTTTGATTCTGGACGAATCAAACATAGAGCCCTGCACTGAAGCCCTAGGCCCTCGGGTCGGCCCGGCCCGACGGCCCTCGGGCCAGGCTTCAGGCCAACGACTGTGTAATTACCTCGGACACGGGCCGGGCACCTTTATTTTTAATCGAATTCATTAAAAAAAATTGAACCACAAACGCAGCAGTAGAGCCCTGCGCGGGACTGTTTTCTTCATCCCGCCCCTGCCCGCTCCCGCTGAATTTCTGACCATTACCGCCTGCAACTGCAACGTGCATGTCTACTACCGTCCGCAACCGCAAAACTCGGAGAAATTATTACCTCACAATAAAAGAGATGTATTGAGTTTGCGTCCTCTCTGGTCCTGGAGAAAACATGTCACAACCCGCGGCTCTTCCATCCATCTGATGCGGCTCTCTGCGCTTGTAAAATAATGAATGGATATTTAAATAAAATGCTTTATATTTTACTGAATTAATTTTATATCTGTAAGTCAATTCTATGTAAAGATTGTCTGTGGAAACCTGAACAGGTCCAACCCGGTCTTACTGTGAGACCGGGTTGACGCGTCACGCTTGTGCGTAATCATAGGCGCTTTCTGAGCTGAAGAGATTCTGGGACTCTCCTCAGACGGCTCCTGGATGTGTCGCCACATTGGAGACAGGAACAAGCGCTATTCAGCCAAAGTTTCATAATCAGGGAACATTTTCTAAGTGACAAGTCTCTCTGAGAGAACAGTGTTCAGTGGGAGGAACCTTCCCGCATGCGCTCTGGTTCTGCGACGCGCTCCAAGCCAATCTCCACAAATTCAGCTCGCTGTGCACATATGCGCTGACAGCGAGCTGCGCTGAGCAGCTCAGATGTTCAGATGGGAATCTTTTCTTGGGTTATTTAGCTACATCTGCGATGTGCGTAACAAATAAAATGTCAGTTCGTCTGCATGCGTCGGGGTAATTCTTTCTATTCATTCTCCGTCAAAATAAACCGTCAAATACGGGAAATATCCGGTCAACACAACACAAGCCCTGCTTTTGACTGTTTTGTTTTCTTGTGAAAATTGTTGGAAAGAGATATAATTTAACTGGATTACCACCAGAGCCAGTGCGCCGTCATCTCTGTGACGGTAAACGAGGGAAAAACAAATTGATCGGATCCTGCATGTCTTTTAACACATTGGTCAGGATTGACGCACTTTGTTTTCATTTAGTTGGTTAAAAAAAGTCGGGCTCAGGCTGGGGCCGGGTCAGAGAATCCTGAAAACCTTTTCGGGCCGGTTTGGGCCGGGGCTCCACCCCCTCGGGCCGGGCCGGACACGGGCTCACATTTTAGGCCCGTGCAGGGCTCTAAATCAAAGCTGACAGATTTAACAAACACCACAGAGACTCTGCCACGCTTCAGACTAGGAAGGTTCTGATTGGATCAGCACAGCAATGTGTCATGTGATTATTTACCTTAGTTTATCAGCTTGTCTAGTGACTAGAATAAGTCATATTACTTATTAAAAACATATTAATCATACTATTGTGATTTCAAAGATCGGTCACATTGTATTATTAACTAACAGTTGTTTTGATTAGCTTAATTGAAATTAGAGTTCTTTGATTTTAATAAAAGAAAAGAAAAGAGTCTTCATCTTCTATCTTCATTGCTGGGAAGTAAACAGTTAAGAAGCGAATGCATGACCTTGAGGCTGTTTCATGCACTCTGGCGCTGTGTCAAAAGGAACTGTGGAAAAGGTCAAATATCTTTGGAGGAATAGCTCCTTCATCACGTTACAGCTGGCTAACCCTCACCCCAGCCACTCTGTTAGGACTGATACGCTAATGGCTAGTCTGAGCAAAGCCAATAGAAAAGTGTACTACTGCCATTATTAAACAGTTCCAATCAACATATTATCATAGCAAATCATTGGCTGTGTCTGAATTCAGGGTCTGCATCCTACGTCGGCCGGATTCGTCGGCCGGTTACGTTACAGCGCCGCGACTAGACCTGTCCCAATTCGAAGACTCCTTCAAATGCGGTCGACGAATGCAGCCTTCTTTTCGCCTGAATGAAGGATGGGTCCGGTGTATCCTTCAATAGGTAGCATTTCCCAAGATGCCTTGCGGGCCGGCCGGCAGAAAAACTTAAAAACAATGGCGGACAGTGAAGCGGGAGCTGTCGGAGAGGATTGCGCATATAAATGTAAGTATAAACTTGAAAATTGTTAGGTTAAGGGCTTTTTGTGATACATGAACGTTATTTTAGTTAGAAATGTTACAGTAAAAGTGCTTGTACTGCGGTCTCGGCTCGTATGTTCGGCCGCTCGGTGTCGTACTTCTCCCGCTACGTTTTCCCCCTGATTTTAATAGAAGTTTGCATGGGCAGCTCCAGGAAATTTTACCAGCAGTTGCTGTACAGTTGCTCGGTCAGTGTTTGGGGTTGCTGTCCCCTGTCGGCGCTTATTGAGGGGGGGGTACAACATGAAATTCCAGGGCAACAAAACGAAGTACAGAAAAAGGTGAACATTTTTATCCTGCCTTTCATTATCACTGTTACATGACAATGCACACAAACCACATTGGGACCCATTTTTCCTGGTGTTCTATCAGAATTTGATCCCTGCTTCTGGATGAAAAACCGGACATTATCATGAATACAAGAACCAACCCCCTCACCCCACCCCTCCTGACAGAGAGTGAAAAGTTGACGTGTACGGCCTCCTGGTTTGATGCCAGCTCTGGCTTTCTCCTCGCAGTTTATGGAAGATTTCAACACGAAACGGGAGACTGTCTTAAATGCGAGACAGAGCTTGGTCATGCTACTCTCCAGACCAGCGCATGTTGGCACGGTGCGCACGCGAGGTGTGGGGTGGTGGGGGTGGGGGTGCGTTCAAGATTTGGGGTTGCTGAGCAGTTGCTTAGCCCAATCTTGGGGTTGTTTAGCAACCCCTAGCTACCGCCTGGTGCCGCCCATGGAAGTTTGTATTTTAGGAACAAAAGAGAAAACCAGGGAATTTATTAAGCTTAGGGCGGAGATGGACCACATGATCACCGGAGCAAAGTATTCGGCGGCTGTGGCTTGGAGGTACAATAACATCTCATATTTTAAAAACTTGTTTGAGTTTATTTTTTCTGCGAAAACATGAAAGGAATAACCCGTTGTCCTCTTTTCTCTATCTGTTTCTTTTCTTACATGTTTGTTAAGACTATTCTGGAGAAAATGGGCATCCAGGGGAAGGTGACAGCGATGACCAGCTTCTGGAGCTGATCAGGGAGGACATGAGGCTGCAGAGGGAGGCAGAGCAGCAGAGGGCACAGGAGAGAAGGAAGAACTTTGACAGCTTTTTACTTTGCTAGAAAAAATGGTTAATAAAGATTAAACATGTACATATAAAAGAAATATCTAAATAAAATCAGTTCTGCATTAAACTCTTGAATTTTATTTTTGTTTACAAATGAGAATTGTTTACTAGAGGGTATCCCGCTGGGTCTTAAAGGCTTAAAAGGTGATAAATCGGTTTTGGTCAAATTAAGACCCTTAGAAAGTATTAAAAACTATTATCACATCTTTGCTCAGGCTCAGCTAGTCTAAAGTATTTTCTCTGAATTAGCTCTCCAACAGTCAAGGAAATGATTAACCCCCAGAGACCCACGGTTGTAACATTACAACATCAGATTTAAGTCTACAAGAATAAACCTTCCCCATTTTTTTCTTTTTAAAACCACATTTACATTGCTAATAGGTCCTATTGTTCAGTTCTGCAACACTATTGGCTGTTAAAATGTGTAAATAGGCCCGTTTATCTGGCCTCCTAGAACAACTTGTGAAAGGTTAAAAAAGATTTTGCAGTTGTTTTCTAAATTTGGGTCTCTGGGGGTTAAAAAGCTAAATAAAACGTCCCTTCTGCCCAGCGGTTCCACGGTTGCTAGGCGACGGAACGTTCGCCAGGGAGTTCATGAAGGCTAGGCCTGTCCAAATTCACAGCCGTTAACATCCGGTCTACCCGGCCGACGGAGGACGCAGCCCACGTCGGCCGGGTGGGCTGCGTCCTTCGAAGGATGCAGACCCTGAATTGAGACACAGCCTACGTCTACATAATGTTTATACACATGCAAGTTTTACATTACATAGCTGTTTCAACTTGTCCCCAGGATGCTGGTGCAACACTGATGGAATATTTATGTCGCAACGTATAAATCCATTATGAACAGTTGAAAAATGACTACAAATAATAAAAAATATATATATATATATATAATTTTTTTTTAATTTGTAGTCATTTTTCAACTGTTCATAACAGATTTATACGTTGATATATATATATATATATATATATATGTGTGTGGGTGTGTATGTGTGTGTGTGTGTGTGTGTGTGTGTATGAAATTAGTTCAAACTTTTTTTCAATGTAAACTTTAGACGGAACTAGTCGTTTTAAAATGAATGGTAACCATGGTGACCAGGGAGACAGGCACAAGGGGTGGTAGACTAGTAGTAACTGAAAGTCAAACAGCTTCGTCCAAAAATCCGCTATAGTTTAAAAATATATTAAACCACAAAAAACCATGTAATGTAAACTTTTAGTTTTCACAATGTTTAGTAAAGGAGATATGACAAGTTTGTTAGACCATTTACTTCCAGTGTTAAAGAGAAAAGCCAGTGCAGAAGATTAAAACTAATACAATGCAAGGATAAACAGGTCCTGGCAGGTCCATAGAAAATTAAATAAATAATTAAATAATTAAATAGATAAAAAACGAATTAATGAATGTTAATTAATGATTTAATTAATTAATTAATTTATGTGTTCATTAATTTATTTATGTATGCGTTTATTTATTTATTTATTTATTTATTTATTTATTTATTTATTTATTTATTTATTTATGTGTTTATTTATTTAATTATTTAATTTTCTATGGCCCTGCCAGGACCTGGTTATCCTTGCTTTGTGTGCATTATTATTATGGAATGCAATTTGGCTGTGCCCTTTTACTTTATGACATCATAGCTGACAGGCCAGCTCTCTGGAAGCTCATTGTCACAGCTAGCTCTTGAAGCATAGACCACACTTACATCTGATCCTCAGTCGGAAAAACAGATTTTACACGGATCTCGAAATGGAATTTCCAGTTTCACGTGAATTACGAACGACATTTGAATTTGCAATGAGGGCAACTGTCATTGCAAAACCTCAAGACCGTATTGATTTTCTGGCAGGTTATTTTTCAGAAATGAAACAGTTTAAAACATTGCATCCTGAAATGACTGAAACAGACGTTTTCTATGCATTTCAAAAGCAATATGAAAGAAACCTCACAAAAAAAGACAGAACTACATCAGATCCTGTTCCAACTCAAGACATTGTCGACACGGATGAATTTGAAGAGCCGTTGATCGAGTATAAAGTTTTTAATGTGTTACCAAAAATCAAATCAAGGATTAAACCCTCTACAAAACCTGGTTTACAAAATCAAGGGAGAGAGCCCGTTGCCTCTTTTGGACCCAAGACTAAACTAAAGACAGAAACGACGAACAAATCAGGCCTAGTAAAACCTCCACTTAAACCACACCCACCCACTGCCCCTCAACCAAATCAAGCTCCTACAAAACGACACACTATGACCCGGCCAAACCCTCCATCATCTAGACCCGCAGGACATATCCCTCCTAGAAAAATACCTGCTAAACAGCCATGGAGGTCTAACGTTCAAAACAAAGGCATATCAAGAAAAATTAACTGGTTGTCAAAGACAAATGAAGAACCCATCTTTCATAGAGTATCTGGCAACCAGCCATCTGTGTATTCATACGATGACAGGGCTTATCAGCCCATGAAACCTTTCAACTTGCACACCATTCTTGGACTAGCTGAAGCCCTGCCATAGACGCCCGCACAAGGGATCCAGCGAAATAAACATCTGCGCTTGCCATGCTGAGATGTTAAATTCAGTGAGGTATGACCAATACCTTTAGCTAAATGTAAGTACGTATTAATCTATTTATTACTTCACTAGAAGTTAAAATTTAGTTTGGGGTTAGCCCACACTATCATAGGAATGTTTGCTGTACTTTAGACTTGCCGTATGCATGTCGATACGAAAATCGCTGTAGAGCTGACGAGTTTGGAGTGATTGAACGTTTAGAAAGAACTCAAGCAGGGAGATGCTTTATATCTGCGGTTTGCTTGAAGCCTTGAAAAAAGCCACTACAGGGCTAAACATGGTTCTGTCTGTGTTTTAGTACTGCAGAAATGTTAGAGGATTATAAAATCTAGAGTATGAAACTAGAAACATAATGAAACTTTGAAAGGGGCCTCTTCGTTAGCACAAGATAGTGGCCATGTGTTATTGTAGGATTAGCAATAGTTGGCTGCATGTGAAATGCATGTGAGTTAGTGCCCGGTATGGCCAAGGAGGCAGTTTTTGCAAAGTTTTTCGCTGACCACGTTACCATAGTAAATCAAAACACTTAGAAAAGTATTACCAACTTCCCACGGCCTAGCCGGTCATTTTGATGTGTCATTTGTGGGCATGCATGCTTTAGTTTGAGGCGCATTAATGAACACGTATGAATAATAACTAGAAATATAACTCCTGAAGACATTTTAAGAAGGGGCCTTAGCGTGCCACCTCTAAACCCACGTTTCCCGCCATTTCCGTCCACAAATACAACGCTCGCTGCATATCTTTTCACTCCTCCAGTCACGGGGAAATGAAATTTTCATATTTTTAGAGTTTTACACGATGCATTCTTCAAGCTTCTGCCGCCAGAGAGCTTGAGCTCCCTTTATGTTTTTGAGGTCGCAGTGGCTGTGCTTTTGATGACAGCGGCGTCCTGACCAATCACAAGCTTGTGTCGTCCGTCTCGTCGGACGGATGTTTAGAAAAGAGAGCTCGACTCCGTCCGTCCTTGCGAGCCTGCTGGAGAGCCCTCGAATGGACGGATAATGGCGTTGCGTCCCGACTCAGACGGAGAAGCATAAATTAGCTTAATGCTAAAGACTTTTTTATGTGATCTGGCCTTTACCTATGGACATTTGTCTGTTTTAGTGTTTTTTCATTGCAGTTTTGCAGGGATTATTATTATGGAAAGCAATTTGGCTGTACCCTTTTACTTTATGACATCATAGCTGATAGGCCAGATCTCTGGAAGCTCATCATCACAGCTAGCTCTTGGAGCATAGACCACACTTACATCTGATCCTCAAGCCTGGTTTATGCTTCTCCGTCATTATAAAATCTAGATTATGAAACTAGAAACATAATGAAACTTTGAAAGGGGCCTGTTCGTTAGCACAAGATAGTGGCCATGTGTTATTGTAGGATTAGCAATAGTTGGCTGCATGTGAAATGCATGTGAGTTAGTGCCCGGTATGGCCAAGGAGGCAGTTTTTGCAAAGTTTTTCGCTGACCACGTTACCATAGTATATCAAAACACTTAGAAAAGTATTACCAAACTTCCCACGGCCTAGCCGTTCCTTTTGATGTGTCATTTGTGGGCATGCATGCTTTAGTTTGAGGCGCATTAATGAACACGTATGAATAATAACTAGAAATATACAGTGGGGCAAAAAAGTATTTAGTTAGCCACCGATTGTGCAAGTTCTCCCACTTAAAATGATGACAGAGGTCAGTAATTTACATCATAGGTACACTTCAACTGTGAGAGACAGAATGTGAAAAAAATCCATGAATTCACATGGCAGGATTTTAAAAGAATTTATTTGTAAATCAGGGTGGAAAATAAGTATTTGGTCAATAACAAAAATTCAACTCAATACTTTGTAACATAACCTTTGTTGGCAATAACAGAGGTCAAACGATTACTATAGGTCTTTACCAGGTTTGCACACACAGTAGCTGGTATTTTGGCCCATTCCTCCATGCAGATCTTCTCGAGAGCAGTGATGTTTTGGGGCTGTCGCCGAGCAACACGGACTTTCAACTCCCTCCACAGATTTTCTATGGGGTTGAGGTCTGGAGACTGGCTAGGCCACTCCAGGACTTTCAAATGCTTCTTACGGAGCCACTCCTTTGTTGCCCGGGCGGTGTGTTTGGGATCATTGTCGTGTTGGAAGACCCAGCCACGTTTCATCTTCAAAGCTCTCACTGATGGAAGGAGGTTTTGGCTCAGAATCTCACGATACATGGCCCCATTCATTCTGTCCTTAACACGGATCAGTCGTCCTGTCCCCTTAGCAGAAAAACAGCCCCAAAGCATGATGTTCCCACCCCCATGCTTCACAGTAGGTATGGTGCTCTTGGGATGCAACTCAGTATTCTTCTTCCTCCAAACACGACAAGTTGAGTTTATACCAAAAAGTTCTACTTTGGTTTCATCTGACCACATGACATTCTCCCAATCCTCTGCTGTATCATCCATGTGCTCTCTGGCAAACTTCAGACGGGCCTGGACATGCACTGGCTTCAGCAGCGGAACACGTCTGGCACTGCAGGATTTGATTCCCTGCCGTTGTAGTGTGTTACTGATGGTGACCTTTGTTACTGTGGTCCCAGCTCTCTGCAGATTATTCACCAGGTCCCCCCGTGTGGTTCTGAGATTCTTGCTCACCGTTCTCATGATCATTTTGATCCCACGGGATGAGATCTTGCGTGGAGCCCAAGCCCCCACAATGCGGCTCTAAAAATGGTCCCAACCCGGAAGTACCAAAAATTGCAGTTCCACCCTCATCCACTAGGGGCTGGTGTCAGATGCGAGCAAATCCTCATTGACTCCCATGTTAAAAATACCAATTTCACAGCAGAAATAAACATGTTTACAGCCTGGTACCAAAACATGTTTTTGGTTTAAATGATCTAGTTTACACTCATGACAACTCTGAGGGGGGTGAATTTTTTTCTCACTCTTCTGTTTAAGTGTATTAAAAGCCTAAAATTCTGTATAATTAATGAGCATCAGACCCACGTGACCACAGAGCTAGCTCCGTGGAAAGGCCTCAGTAGAGGTGGTCTCTCCTGGAAACTGTTTCGGGATTTTGAGTCTCTGTGCTTGTGAATTCTGTTTTGGATATTATTTGTGCAATTGTTGGACAAAATGACTTGCTGTGGTATTAATTGCACTAATAGAGCGTCCAAGAAGTCTCCACTTCATTTTTTTCGGTAAGTTAAATTATATTTATGTATTTTATGTCACTGCCGCCTTTAAACTAGCTGAGTTTACCGAAGTAGCTAGCTAACTATCAGTTTAACATGTAGCATGTACTGTTTTACCATGAAATTTAGATGTAAAATACAGTAAAATAATTAATAGGGCATATTTCGATGGGTAAAAGGGTAAAACCCAGTGCATTTAAGATAAAAATGGGTTGAAATATGACAGAGCGCTTGGAGGGACACTTCTGTGTTCTATTCTTCCATCCGGTACTCTGCAGCGGTCAGGCCGGGCAGCCTGACCGATGCGGCGCCTAGCTGCTGCGGGCTGACCGCTCGTGGAGCTCTCGGTCTCAGAGACAGATCTGACCGGAGAAATACTGCAGCTCGGTGAGTTTTTTGATGGTGCTTGATGTTAGAAGTCTGTATGCCATACCAAGGACGGATAAGGGAGTTGCGTGTCTCCGCACTGACGCAGGAGAAGCATGAATCAGGCTTAAGATCAACCCTCCTATATTCATGAAACCAAAGAAGTCCAACTGCCTTCTTTAAAAATCCATTTGATGTCACACTGAACAATGTATTTGTATTTGATTCTAATTTGAATGATTCTGTTTCAGGTGGAAATGCTGTGTGATTCCTGTGCCATGTGACCCATGACCTGTGTCAGCCCGGTTCTGGACGTGGCCTTGCTGACTTATCTGTAGCAAGGTTTTCTGGTGCTTGGGGCCGTTCCAGAGTGCACCTGATCCAGTCTAACACTTCACATCCCAGCACACGCACAAACACATGCTTGTTGATGTTTGTTGTTCATGATGTTTGTTGTTCATGGTTTACATGTTTATAGTTGTTCATCCCAGGTTTTCTTGATGACTCTTAGAAATGTTTCTTCACAGGTGCAGCTGCTGGTTGCTGTTTTTATGTTGGTTTCCTAGTTGTTTTAATTTTTCTCTTATTTACTTGTTTTTCCTCTATCAGCAGTCTTTATTCCAGATTGGTTCAGCATTTACTTGCTGATGTGGCGATACATAACCCAAACCAACATTACTCAAAGGGAACCTCGTACACATTAAGGCTCCTCCTGATAGAGCAAATCTGTTCAGCACAGTCTGACAGACAGACCACCATTCTTCTGTCATGTTGCTGTACAGGACATTTTTAGAGTTTTTCTTTTTAAAGATAAATTGGATTTCATTTAAAGATCAATACTTTCACATTATCATTTTCCCACACTTTCTGTATACCTGTATTTTGTTGTTTTTCAATAAAGAATGACAATTTTTTTTAAATCTTTTATTTTCATTTATTGACATTAAAATAAAAATACAGTTAGAACTAAATTGCTGCAAGCCAAAATGAAAAAGGGGACAGAAAGAAGAAAAACTTATGTTGTCTGCCCCTTTTAACTAAAATAGCATTAATACAAATGAAATAATCATATGATTCTTAAAGAAATTGAACAATATAGTTCCTGGACCTGTTGGCCGACAAAATCTCAACGCATGAATTTGAGAAAAAAATAGAAAAAGAAAACAATTTACACAGAAAGAAGCAGATCTATATACATACATATATACACATACAAGCACATACTAGGTTATTATTTTGTTCCTTTAATCCCCCCACCCCTCTCCCCTCACACATTTATGTAACGGATCTATATAAGTTAATCGTTTAATTTTTTATCTCTTTTTTGAAAGTCACTATTGTTTTAGCATTCTTGAGTTCAGTATTCAATTTATTCCACAATTTAACTCCATATACGGAGACCCAATGTTCCTTTACGAGTATCCGATGTCTAGGTATGTTAAATAAATCATGTCCCTTTAAATCATATTTGCTATGTCTTTTTGAAAATCGTTTAATTAATCCTGCAGGTACGTTCCTTTTGTTTGCATTATACATAAATTTTAAAATATTGTAGTCCACCAAATCATAGAATTTTAGTGTTTTTAATTCTATAAATAATGGATTGGACGGATCTCTGTAGTTGCTCCTTGTGATTATTCTTATTGCTTTTTTCTGTAAGATGTAAATGGAATTTGGGAAGTTTTATATGTTGTTCCCCAGATTTCAATGCAGTAGTTCAGGTATGGTATGATCAGTGAGTTATATAACAAATATAATGAATTATTATCAAGTAACCCTTTTGCTCTATGTAACAGTGCAATCGTTTTAGATATTTTAGTTTTGACACTGTTTATATGTAGTTTCCATGACATTTTTTCATCAATGATGACTCCCAGATACTTGACGTCTTTAACTCTTTTAATATTAATCTCATCTATATTTAATAAAATTTCATCATTTGAATTTGTATTACTAAATATCATAAAACAGGATTTATCACTGTTTAATGATAATTTGTTTCCATCAAACCATAGTTTAATTTTTTTCATCTCTGTTGGTATCACTTCTATCATCTGCTCAACATTATCTCCTGAATAGTAAAAAGTTGTATCATCTGCAAATAAGGTGCATTTTAATATATTGGATACCTCAACAATGTCATTTATATAAATGATAAATAGTTTAGGGCCCAATACCGACCCTTGTGGTACACCACAAGTAATGTTATTTATATGTGATTTTGTGTTGTTTATTTGAACATATTGCTGCCTATCGGTAAGAAAACTTGTTATCCATTTTAGGGCCATCCCTGTGATGCCATATTTGCAAAGTTTTTAATAAGAATTGTATGATCCACTGTATCAAATGCTTTTTTTAAATCAATAAAGATACTTATGAGATGAGTTTTTTTTGGCAATGGCTTCCGATATTTCTTGTGTTAATTCCAATAATGCCATGGATGTTGAATGATTTGTTCTAAAACCATACTGACTGTCATTTAATACCTCTACATTGATCAGGAATCGGTCCAACCTGGCAATATATAATTTTTCTAATATTTTTGAGAATTGTGACAATAAGGATATTGGTCTGTAGTTGGAAAATATATGTTTGTCTCCACTTTTATGAAGTGGTATGACTTTTGCAATTTTCATCCTGTTAGGAAATGTCCCTGTTGCAAAAGATAAATTACATATGTAAGTCAATGGATGAATAATACTTTCTATTATATTTTTTATTAATGTTATGTCTAAACTGTCGCAGTCAGTACTTCTTTTGTTGATGCATTTATTGATAATATTTCTTATTTCATCACTAGTTACTGGACTTAAATATATACTGTTTTTATTGCTTTTGATATTCTCGCCTATACTATAATTTGTTCTTTTTGGAATGTTTTTTGCCAAGTCAGGTCCCACAGTATTTAAGTTTGGTGTTTGTTGCACACAAATATAGATCTGTAAAAAATATCTACAAAGCTAATGTTTACATAACAAGTATGATTGGGTTTTGCAATACGGCACTCTGTTTATTTTAGTAAGATTTTTAAACCAAGTAAAGTTAGTAAAGAACACATTTCTATTGGCTGCTAAGAAACTGTTGGGATTTAAAATGGGCCTGTTGTAGAAATAACTTGTAAATGATTATTCCTCACTTTTGTCTTAACCAAAGAAATTCCAGTAATTGAGCAAAAAACATTTATTTTTTACACTATATTTTATAAAAAAACAGGGCACAAAGTGTCGGCACATAAAAACAAAAAACTTAATAATAAACTGGGCCCAGAGAGCTGCAGAGGGAGTGCAACATTGTGGTTTGAAGGAAGAACAGTTCAACAGTGTAATGGCTACAGATAAATTACATCATCAACACATTAGCTAGAACAGTCAGGGATATGTTTATCCTGTTTGCCTGGAAATAAATCTGTCCTAAAGGCCAAATTCAAAAGCAGCAAGACTCCCACCTGGAAGTCTTTCACTGCTTTTGGAGCTGGCCTTTAAGACAGTCGGCAATATTAGTTAAAAATATATCATTTCCCCTATTAGTGAAATGAACTCTGTCTGACAAAAATATCTCTGGACTGTCATGTCTGATGTGAGAATGCACAACAACTACACCATTTAAACTAGAAATAAAAGTAGCCATTACACTGATGACGAACATCCAAGCCTACTCAATTTTGGCAGGTTTTACACCTGCCCTCCATCTACGCCTTTGGGTGATGGACAACATGATGATGGTCATATATGGGTGTAGAAGGTGAAGCCGGTGCAGGTCCTCCATCATGTTGACCAGCTTCACACTGCTGACCACCCCCATGTCATTGCCGCTGCAGTGAATGAAGACGACATCAGGAGCTGCTCTTCCATGCAGGGAGTGAAAAGAGAAGGGGAGAAGTTCTTTCCACCTCAGTCCGCCCCAACCGAACCAGGAGACACAGACGTCAGGGAGGCCAAGGTTGTCTCCGAGGGCAGGGACGAAATTTTGATTTCAGAAGTGGGGGGGACACAGCAGGCTTGTGCGGATTTGGGGTGGGGGGTGTTATGTAAAGACCCTTTGACACGTTACATGCCCATCTCAATAATTTTTCCATCCTCAATATATATATATATATATATATATATATATATATATATATATATCAAAGTTAAAAAATGTACAACTCTATTATTATTAATATTTATTATCATTATTGAAGTGCAGTTTTGGCTGTTGACAATGGATAGGCCTTCGTCTTCGTCTTCGTCTTCCTCCGCTTATCCGGGTCCGGGTCGCGGGGGCAGCATCCCAACTAGGGAGCTCCAGACCGTCCTCTCCCCGGCCACCTCCACCAGCTCCTCCGGCAGGACCCCAAGGCGTTCCCGGACCAGATTGGAGATGTAACCTCTCCAACGTGTCCTGGGTCGACCCGGGGGCCTTCTGCCGGCAGGACATGCCCGAAACACCTCCCCGGGGAGGCGTCCAGGAGGCATCCTGACCAGATGCTCAAACCACCTCAACTGGCTCCTTTCGATCCGGAGGAGCAGCGGTTCTACTCCGAGTCCCTCCCGAATGTCCGAGCTCCTCACCCTATCTCTAAGGCTGAGCCCGGCCACCCTACGGAGGAAACTCATTTCGGCTGCTTGTATCCGCGATCTCGTTCTTTCGGTCATTACCCAAAGCTCATGACCATAGGTGAGGATTGGGATCGTAGATCGACCGGTAAATCGAGAGCCTGGCTTTCTGGCTCAGCTCCCTCTTCCCCACGACAGATCGGCTCGGCGTCCGCATCACTGCAGACGCCGAACCAATCCGCCTGTCGATCTCCCGATCCCTCCTACCCTCACTCGTGAACAAGACCCCGAGATACTTAAACTCCTCCACTTGAGGTAGGACCTCTCCCCCGACCCGGAGGTGGCAAGCCACCCTTTTCCGGTCAAGAACCATGGTCTCAGATTTGGAGGTGCTGACCCTCATCCCAGCCGCTTCAAATTCGGCCGCGAACCTACCCAGCAAGAGCTGAAGGTCAGAGCTGGATGAAGCTAGGAGGACCACATCATCCGCAAAAAGCAGAGACGAGATTCTCCTGCCACCAAACTCGACACACTCCACACCACGGCTGCGTCTAGAAATTCTGTCCATAAAAGTGATGAACAGAACCGGTGACAAAGGGCAGCCCTGGCGGAGTCCAACCCTCACTGGGAACAGGTCCGACTTACTACCGGCTATGCGGACCAAACTCACG
This sequence comes from Nothobranchius furzeri, assembly GCF_043380555.1. Classification (NCBI taxonomy): domain Eukaryota; kingdom Metazoa; phylum Chordata; class Actinopteri; order Cyprinodontiformes; family Nothobranchiidae; genus Nothobranchius; species Nothobranchius furzeri. Next base: position 27,440,352 of record NC_091741.1, on the reverse strand, counting down.
CTCCTCTGGTAAAGGGACTGAATGGCCCTTAACAGAAAGTCACCCACCCCATACTCCTGGAGCGTCCCCCACAGGGTGCCCCAGGGGACACGGTCATAAGCCTTCTCCAAATCCACAAAGCACATGTGGATTGGTTGGGCAAACTCCCATGCCCCCTCCATCACCCCTGCAAGGGTATAGAGCTGGTCCACAGTTCCACGGCCAGGACGAAAACCACATTGCTCCTCCTCTATCTGAGATTCAACTATCGATCGGACCCTCCTCTCCAGTACCTTGGCGTAGACCTTTCCAGGGAGGCTGAGGAGTGTGATCCCCCTATAGTTGGAACACACCCTCAGGTCACCCTTCTTAAAGATGGGGACCACCACCCCGGTCTGCCACTCCCTAGGAACTGCCCCCGATGACCACGCAATGTTGTAGAGACGTGTCAACCATGACAGCCCTACAACATCCATAGCCTTGAGATACCCAGGACAAACCTCATCCTCCCCCGGGGCTCCGCCGCTGTGTAGTTGTTTGACTACCTCAGCAACTTCTGCCCCCGAGATCGGACAGTCCATCCCCAGGCCTCCCAGCTCTGGTTCCTCCTCGGAATGCGCATTGGTGGGATTGAGGAGCTCCTCAAAGTATTCCTTCCACCGTCCGACTATAGCCTCAGTTGACGTCAGCAGCTCCCCATCCCCACTGTAAACAGTGTGAGCGAGTTGCTGCCTTCCTCTCCTGAGGCGCCGGACAGTTTGCCAGAACCTCTTTGGAGCCGATCGATAGTCTTTCTCCATGGCCTCACCAAACTCCTCCCACGCCCGAGATTTTGCCTCGGCAACTGCCACTGCTGCACCCCGCTTGGCTATCCGGTACCTGTCTGCTGCCTCCGGAGACCCACAGACCAGCCACGCCCTGTAGGCCTCCTTCTTCAGCCTGACGGCTCCCCGAACCTCTGGTGCCCACCAGCGGGTACGGGGGTTTCCACCACGACTGGCACCGGCCACCTTACGACCACAGCTAGCAACAGCCACCTCGACAATCGCAGAGTGGAACAAGGCCCACTCGGACTCAATGTCCCCCACTGCTCTCGGGACGTGGTCAAAGCTCTGCCGGAGGTGGGAGTTGAAGACCGTCTTGACAGGTTCTTCTGCCAGGCGTTCCCAGCAGACCCTCACTATGCGTTTGGGTCTGCCAGGTCTACGCGGCATGTTCCCTTGCCATCTGATCCAACTCACCACCAGGTGGTGATCAGTTGACAGCTCCGCCCCTCTCTTCACTCAGGTGTCCAAAACATACGGCCGCAGGTCAGATGATACGACTACAAAATCTATCATCGACCTGTGACCTAGGCTGCCCTGGTACCAAGTGTACCGGTGGGCATCCTTATGTTCGAACATGGTGTTCGTTATGGCCAAACTGCGGTTTGCACAGAAGTCCAATAACAAAACACCGCTCGAGTTCAGATTAGGTGGGCCGTTCCCCCCAATCACACCCCTCCAGGTCAAGCTGTCATTGCCCACGTGAGCATTGAAGTCCCCCAGCAGGACAATGGAGTCCCCTGATGGAGCACTATCTAGCACTCGTCCCAGGGACTCCAAAAAGGGTGGGTACTCTGAACTGATATTTGGCCCATAAGCACAAACAACAGTCAGGACCCGTTCCCCGACCCGAAGGCGCAAGGAAGCTACCCTCTTGTCCCCCGGGGTAAACCCCAACACACAGGCAGAGAGTCTCGGGGCTAACAAAAAGCCAACCCCAGCCCTCCGCCTCTCACCCGGGTGAGAGACAATGGATAGGCCATTGTATTTATTGTTTTGGGTCTTTTTTTATTGTTTTATGTGCAACATTTTCTAACAGGGAGTGAGATTCTTTTTATTATTTAATTTTTGTTTGTTATTTTTATTCATTTAGAAGTTCTGGTTCTGGACATTTCAATGTTAAATGAAGGTTTCTTTGTTGCATTTTAAAGGGTGTACTTGCATTATTATGATATATTAACATTATATTAGTGGTTATTTTGGTCTAGATAATGTTGACAATGATATCGTTTATCATCAACAATTTGTTGGACAAAATATCGTCCAGCAAAATTTGTTACTTTCCCAGGCCTAGTCAAAAGTATAAAAATTATTTATACATAAACGGTCCCTCCTGAGATCTGGCCGTTTGTTCATTTGCTGTGTTAGAGGACATGCTGAACTAATGTTTTACACATGATCATCACCCTAACATTTGAGTGTATAAAAACATATTAAATATGTTTTTCCCTTAAAAGTGTTTAAACAGTTGTTGCATTTCAACACACAAAAAATAAATGGAAAAAATAAGATAAATCTAATGAAAAGTGTACATCTTTGACATTAAGCTTAAAAAAATCTGTTGACGATGATGATACTGTTCATTTTTCAGAGCTTTTTAATGTGAAAATATGCATTGCAATAGATAAGTTTACAATAAAGTTAAATGATAAAAGTTTTGAAGTTACACTTCTACTACTACTAGTAATAATAATTATGATGATAATAGTAATAATAATAAAATAATAATTATAATAATACGAATAAATTGTGTCTGAGGAGTCAGTTATGTGGAGGAGATGAGTTTGTAAAAGTTAGTTTTGAGTATGTTTGTGAAGGAGGAGGTGAGTCTGAGCTTAATGCAGGGGTGTCACATGTCCAACTTACGTTTTGACTTTGAAAGAAGTCTCTTATATCCACTTTTCGTTTTCTTGACATGCTGCCTCCTGGCTGTGCTAACACCAAAGACTCACAAATGAACACTTATTCAAATGTTATGTAATGGAAGCTGAGCTGAGCTCTGATATTACACAGCGTCTAGTTGACGATGTGACTCAGTACCGGTGTTCCCTAGCGGCTCCAAACTAGCAAAACAACGTGAGCACGTTCTATTTCGTCTAGTCTTAGCCCTTAAGCTAGCTGCTATTGGAAGGATGATCTCCGCATCAGCCAATCATGAAGAGCTTAAATGTACGCCCACCAATAGTGGGCCCCCTCGTGGTATATAACCGCAGTGACCCCACTGCTCACCTCCTTTTTCTCTTCATGCCAAGCTTGAGAGCTTTATTAAAGAGCAAATATTATCTCAAAAGAGCAAATTATCCGAAGACGACTTACCAGCCATGTCCAGCGACACCAGACCCTGCCCGACCTGCCAGACGGGCTCCATTTCCAGCGGCGACCTGCACGCTAAGTGTGAGGTCTGTCTCGGGGCTCACCACGCTGGCCTGGCCTTGACCCCGCAGGCCTCGTGCCCGTTCTGTGCCGCTCTGCCCGTGGCGGAGAAGATTTGCCGGGTCGAGTACTTCACTCTCGCCGCCGACGAAGAATTTCCGGTGGCTGACTCCTACCCGCTGGACAAGGCTTTGGTTTTCTTCGACGCCGGTCAGGAGCCGGCTGGCTTCAACCGGCTGGATGACGTCACTGACAGCGAAAACTACGATGAGGCGGCATCCCTCCTAGACATAACGGAGGTCGACGAGCTTCGCTCAGCGGGTCCTTCTGCCCCAGTGGCTTCTCGCTCCTCCCTGCCAGCAGTAAGAGCACTGGTCCAGGAGCTGCCCGCCATCATTTCTGCGTCAGCAGCCCGCAAGGGGCTAGCTGTGCCAGAACCGGCCCTGCCTGAAGCAGATGATTTGGCGGGAATTTTCGGGGCAACTCAGACACGCTGTCCAGACCCTGTCTGGCCGCGCTTCCCCGCTGCTATGAGCTGCTGGTCTGCCGCCTTCTCCAAGCCTGCCAAGCTCAAGGCGCCAGTCTCCACATATGCGCCCATCACCAAGGTCGAGGGGTTTTCCGACCAAGGCTGGCCGTCCGTTCCTCCACTAGAGCCGGATTTGGCCTCGCTGTTCGGCGCCAAGAACCACCTCGCTGGCCCGCGAGCTGTTCCCTCTTCAAAACATGACCAGCTGCTGACGCGGCTCACCGACCGCGCACATCAGTGTGCCTTTCAGACCGGCGCTGCAGGGAATAACATCGCCCTTCTTGCCTTCGGCGTCTCCAAGATGATGGAGGAGCTGGAAGCTCCCGAGGAGTCGAAAGCCGTCATAACTAAGACTGCTGATGCCATCCTCAATCTGTGTGCTGCTGTGCTCACCGGTTCTGCTCGCATCGCTGCCTGGCAGACCCTCATCCAGCGAGCGATCTGGCTGAAGGCCCTGCCCTCCATTCCGGAACATCTGCAAAGGGAGATGCTGGATGGCCCCATCACCACCGATGTTCTGTTTGGTCCCCATCTTAGGGGCGTCATTGAGAGGGCTCAGAAGACGGCCGAACTATCGGCTACGGTGCGAGACCTGGTTCACCCTCGGTCAGCCTCGCACTCCGGCCGTTCAGCCAGAGGATGGGACGAACGGCGCGGAAGCTTCAGACGTCCAGCTGCACCGCCCGCTCCACGGAGCCAGCCTCCCGCTTCGGCTCCACATCAGCGGGACCAGCGAGATGGCGGACAACGGTTCCGGCGGGGCCAGCAGACGCCGTCTTGGCAGTCCCAGGTGCAGGAGCCTCGCCGAAAGCAGCCACGGAAGTGACTCTTTGGGGGGAATGTGTGTGTTACTGATTGTTCTGATGTTGTTGGTTTTGAAATAAAACCCCAAAAACGTCACTCAAAGAGCTCAATCCTACAGTCCTCCGCAGAATCCTCTGCCGAGTTTTCACACATGTTCCCCACACCAAGCACTGCTGCACGCACACATGTTCCTGCAGGTAGTCATAATACACGGCCAGCCGTAAGGGTGCGCTCCATTTGCGCTCCGGCCCCAGCATCCGGCCAGGCCCAACTCTTCCCGCTCTCCCCACGCCGTTGGGTGGGGCGGGATGTCATGTCGCTGTCTCGACCACGCGCGGCGGCACAGTGCGCGGCTTCATCCGCGGGCACTCTGTCGCCCCCGTGCACAGGCTCGGCTCCCACTTGTCCTTCACTCTCGGACTCCACGCTCCGCGGTGTGGACCAGCCTGTTCCAGCTGTTTCGCACTCGCCCTTTCGAGCGCAGCCCTCCATGGGTCGCCCCCAGTTCTCTGGTACGGGCGACGGCGGTAAGGGCGCATGCACAACCCTCAGACGTTGTTCACGTGACCGCGCACACGCGTCCACTGTCGGAACGCGCGCACGAGTGGCGCCGCCTTTGTATCATGAGCAAATGGATTTCGGACACCATTCATTGCGGTCACACACTTCATTTTCAGGCCACTCCACCTCCCTTCAACGGGATCGTGGAGACGACGTTCACATCGCAAGTACAGTCTCAGGCCCTAGAGCTGGAGCTGTGGGAACTTCTGTCCAAGGACGCTATTTCCCGAGTCCCTCGCGGACAAGAACTCTCGGGTTTCTACTCCCGCTACTTCATAGTACCGAAGAAGTCGGGAGGAATGAGGCCGATTCTCGACCTGTCCCTGTTCAACTGCTCCATAGCAGTAATGCATTTCCGCATGTTAACGATGAGACAAGTCCTGGAATATGTGCGCCCCGGGGATTGGTTCACGTCAATCGACCTGAAAGACGCATACTTCCACATACCAGTAGTTCCAAACCACCGGAAGTTTCTGCGTTTTTCGTTCAAGGGAGTTCAATATCAGTTCAATCGCCTCCCTTTCGGCTACTCGCTAGCCCCGCGCACTTTCTCCAAATGTCTGGAGACCGCGCTGCAGCCACTGCGCACGGAGGGAATGAGGGTCTTATTTTACCTGGACGATCTTCTCCTATGCGCTCGGTCCGAGGACGAGGCGTCACGGCAAACCAGGAGGTTGACAGAGCATCTGTCAACCCTAGGGTTTTCTATAAACTGGGAAAAGAGCTCCATCCTTCCATCCCAGTCGATTGTGTATCTCGGGGTGGAGTTGGACGCCTCCCTAATGAGAGCACGTTTGTCGCCTGCAAGAGCGGCAGATCTCTCCACGGTGATCTCCCGTGTTCAACCCCGCAAGATCGTGAGAGCCCGGTTAGTCATGAAACTCCTGGGCATGATGTCCGCAGCCCATTCAGTATTGCCGCTAGGTTTGCTGCGCACGAGGCGCTTGCAACGCTGGTTCGTCTGCCTCCGGGTACACCCAATACGTCAGAAGAGACGTATGTTGAGGATTCCCCCTTCAGTGGGCGGGGACCTCGCTCACTGGGGGAACCCCTGCATCCTCTCACGCGGGGTTCCCATCGGACGTCCTGCGTCACACGTATCTGTGTTTACGGATGCGTCACTGTCGGGGTGGGGGGGCACGTGCTTGTCCCATACGGTGGCAGATCGCCCTCCCACACGCACGAGCACATAAATGTGTTGGAGCTTATGACAGTGAGGAATGTGATCAGACACTTCGCTGCCCTTCTCGAGGGCCGTCATGTCGAAGTTCACACAGACAACCGGGTAGCGGCAGCCTACATAAATCGCCAAGGGGGAGTTCGATCCCTCCCACTGTTGCGTGTCGCCACAGATTTACTGTGTTGGGCACATGTCCACCTGCTGTCCATCAGAGCCATCTACATTCCGGGGGTATTGAATGTAGCGGCAGACATCCTGTCGAGAGGGGGACCCCGCGACTCCGACTGGCGTCTACATCCTGCACTGATATCACAGATCTGGATCAGGTTCGGGGAACTGTCTGTGGATCTGTTCGCGGCTCGCGAAAACGCTCAGTGTCGCCTGTGGTTTTCCCTGAGTCCCCGGGACGGACCCCCGCTCGGGGCGGATGCCTTCTCACACCAGCCCTGGCCTCGAACGCTCCTTTACGCGTTTCCACCAGTCCCTCTGATTCCCCGTCTCCTGGACCGAATTCGGTCGGAACAGCTCTCGGTGATTCTGGTGGCTCCCAGGCGCGTGTCCGCGTCATGGTTTCCGGACCTGCAAGCGCTAGTGTCCGGCTCCCCGTGGAGGCTCCCGTGGAGGGCGGACGCCCTTCTCCAGGCGGATGGGATAATCAAACATCCTCCGGAAATAGGCCAACGGCTGTGGGTCTGGCCGCTGAGCGGTCACGCTTAGAGGCTTCTGGGCTGCCGCATGATGTGGTGGCCACGATTCAGAGTGCGCGGGCGCCCTCTACCATTGCCTCTTACGCTGCTAAATGGGCAGCTTTCCAGAACTGGTGCGCAGAGCGAAATGTTCGAGCGCTCTCCTGCCAGCTGGCGGATGTTCTATCGTTTTTGCAGATACTGATGGACAGGGGCCTCGCATTCAGCACTGTTAAGACATATGCTGCAGCTATCTCATCCTGTCACCAAGGGTTTGGAGATAGATCTGTTTTCAATCATCCCCTCACAAAACGTTTTCTAAAAGGTGTCAGGAGGAACAGACCTGTGTCCCGCCCGCTTTTTCCCCAATGGGATCTAACGGTGGTTCTGCACGGCTTATCTGAAGCTCCATTTGAACCCTTGGACCAGGTCTCACTCAAGTTCCTGTCGCTTAAAACTGCATTGCTGCTGGCGCTAGCATCAGTTAAGAGAGTGAGTGACCTAACCGCCCTCTCAGTGGCTCCCGCATGCCTCAGGATCCGGGAGGATGGCGGGTCTGCTGTTTTATGCCCCAACCCAGCCTTTGTGCCCAAAAGCATTAATGCTTCCTTCAAATCCAGGTCAATTTCATTGGCTGGACTTTTTCCTCCTCCCCATAATTCTGAGGAGGAGGCGGCTTCTCACCTTCTCTGCCCGGTGCGCGCGCTTGCACGATATGTGTCACGCACTTCAGGGATTCGTCGCTCACAAAACCTGTTTGTGCACTACAGGGAGTCTTCCCTTGGTCAGGCGCTGTCGGCCCAGCGTCTTTCACGCTGGCTGTGTGACGCCATTTCCCTCGCTTACACATCATCAGGGCGGGATCCCCCTGGGGCACTCAGGGCTCACTCAGCCAAAGGGATTTCCTCTTCTATGGCGCTCCTCAGTGGTGTGTCAATGGAAGACATTTGTCAGGCTGCTTCATGGGCTTCACCCTGTTCCTTTACTCGTTATTATTTACGAGATGTGTCTTCAGGATCCATCACTCGTTCAGTGCTTGGACCCCAGCAGGCTAAATGAATGCTTATGGCACCTCATTGGCCTTGCTGAGATGGATTTTATCCTCTTGTGGATGATGTTTTTTAGTGGGGGCCCCTCTCTTATCGTGCCTGCCTCAGTCTTTAGGCCTGGTCTGAGGCTGAACGTCCCCCACTAGAGGAGATTTGATTGGGTGTGTCCATTGGTTGTGTTAACCAGTGGGGCGTAAACCCATCCAGCTGCGCTTTATTCCAATAGCAGCTAGCTTAAGGGCTAAGACTAGACGAAATAGAACGTTGGTTACGTATTGTAACCCCAGATTCTGAGTCTAGTCGCAGCCCTTAAGCCACTGGCCCCACTGGTTATGATGGGAATAAGAGCCACTGGAGGTGAGCAGTGGGGTCACTGCGGTTATATACCACGAGGGGGCCCACTATTGGTGGGCGTACATTTAAGCTCTTCATGATTGGCTGATGCGGAGATCATCCTTCCAATAGCAGCTAGCTTAAGGGCTGCGACTAGACTCATATAATCTGGGGTTACAATACGTAACCAACGTTCTGACTGTTTACAACTTGAGTGACAGCAGCAACAGCCGATAATACGTTAGCAAGTATCAGCAGAGCCAATAGATTAGCTTTTGGGCGGGTCTAATAGTAAAGCGGTTTCCGTTTCGGTCCTAGTGCTCAACCAAATCCATTTAATGGAGCGTAACATTGTTTTTGGACGGAAAAAAGTGCAGGGGACCAAAACTGCCTTTTGAAAAAGTGGGGGGGACATGTCCCACCCGTCCCCCCCCAAAAATACGTCCCAGGATCTGACAACTGATCAACCATTGCTTAAAAATTAAATACAGCTTAGCCGGTTAATTGCTGTGATCATAAAACACGGAAACGGCAGCACACAGAACTCACGAGGCAACGTTTTACGTGACGTTTACTTGCTGCTATGAGTAATAAGACAGAAAAAGCCACGCCAAAATAAGTTTAGGAAGCCCACTAAGAATCATAATAAAAGCATTTAAAATAAATACCATACACAGTTGAGGAAACGTTAGTTTAAGTACCTGATATGAAGCGGTCGCTGCATAAGCTAAAACCTTTACTCTCGGGATCCCACAGTTTCATTTCAGCCCGGTCACTAGCGCGTTTTATTACAATGATGCAACGTTTTTGTGCCCAAATGGGAGGTTCCCTCCACCGCCATTTTGACCGTGTCACAGGCCTCGTCATGCCCAGGCAATCCAAAAATGAGAAAAGAGGGTGGGGCTGTCACATTTGGAACAAGGTGGGAACAAATGAACCAGTGAAGCTATGAGCTAACTTGGCTAACCCAAGAAGCTAAGAAGAGCTCCTTGGCCCAAGATATCCCATCCGCACGGCAGACTGGCTCCAGTGTGAGGCTGTAGCCATGCTGATCGCCTGTAGAGGTCTACTATGAACTGGGACTGTTAAATTACAAGCGAAGCCTCAGACCGCTGCAATAGTAGCCGGGCACCGTGGCCTTTTACATCAGCTCTTGCTCGCGGGACATTAGCTACATGCTAACCCGAAGCTAACACCGTTTTTCTGGCCGTTTTCAGCAAGAAAAACGCGGTAGAGTGACTCCAACTTAAAGGCACCTCCGGCCTGGTTAGTAACAAAATCGTAACTAGGTTAGCTGACTGAGGATGTCGGGCTTAGCTGGTCCACTGCAGTGAAAGATCTGCGTGTCCGCTGTTGATGACAGTCCCTTCTCCGGGAGCTGGAGTTCAGCGGGACATTAGCTACATAATAACCTGAAGCTAACGGCGTTTTCCCGGGTGTTTTCAGCGAGAAAAATGCGGAGCGTCTCAAAAGTGAAGCAGCGTCAACAAAAAGAGCTGCAGTGTTTCTGTGGTTTCCCTCAGAGATCCAGCATGAGTACAGCCTCGCTTCGGAGTCGGCTCGGCTGCCCCGGAAAATGGGAGCGGGCAGCCGCCTGCTACTCTCAGGCAGGAGACAGGAGAAGCTGGGCACCCGCTCAAGTTTCTTATGCATCCCCACTAACATGTACGGTTAAATGACACAGCATTCCCCCCAACCAGCAAAATAAAGTACTGAAAGATCTACTAAACCTAAAATGGTTGTTTGAACCAGGCTGTAAACATGTTTATTTCTGCTGTGAAATAGACATTTTTAACATGGGAGTCAATGAAGATGTGCTCTTTTCTGCTGCCAGACCCTAGTGGATGAGGGTGGAACTGCAATTGTTGTCACTTCCATTTTGGCTTCATATTTGCTGCAGAATCATAGGGGATTGGTGGAGCCAGCTTTGGTGAAGGCTTTTGCCGGTGCTGTGCATCTGAAACTCTCCCAGTAGGAAGAGAACGTGCCACCACGGCCGTGTTGTTGCACGTTGCTTATGCTTCTGGTGGAAAGTAAAGCCTGATTTATGCTTCTCCGTCTGCGTCAGTGCGGAGCACACACAACGCCATTATCCGTCCTTGCGTAGGGATCCGGCAGGCACGCAAGTACGTACGGAGTCGAGCCCACTTTTTTAAAATCCGTCGAACAAAACGGATTACATAAGCTTGTGATTGGTCAGGACGCCGCTGTTGTTTACAGCGCTGCCATTGCAAAGAGAGCCGAGGATAACTAGCGGCAGACATGGAGAAGCTTGAAGAATACCTCGCGAAAAAACTCTAAAAATATGAACGTTTAATTCTCCCGTGACTGGAGGAGTGAAAAGATGCGCAGCAAGCGTTTTATTTGTGGACGGAAATGACAGGAAACGTGGGTTTAGAGGTGGGGAGCGCATGAAGAGGTGGAGGAGAATGAGAGACAGATATGTCCGTGTTAAAAGTCTCTTATATACACAAAAACACAATATAAACACACTATCTTGGACCGATACTTTTTTTTTTTGGTGCACCGTTCCTGGAGACACTGCAGCGCACCGCCCTCTGTTGTCCTGCCGGGGAATTGCTTTGCAACACTCTCCAGGAGACGGAGAAGTATGAAAGCAAAACGCTTCCGTCAATCCGTGCGTGTCTGTCCCTTGTGGAGCTGACGGAGAAGCATAAACCAAACCTTAGACAAATGATAAATCATAGCCCTTTGCAGCGAACATGCTGGAATCAGACTGCAGCACCAGGTATCAGCTCATTTTTTTTTCCCAACAGTGTGAAGTTGCAAATGGATCATTCTGGCCACAGGAGGAGGTGGGGGCTGGGTGGTCTTGCATTCACCATGTAAAGGGTAATTTTAGCACATACCGGCTCATGAAAATGATTGTAAAATATGAAAAAGTTTGACAGTATCCCTTTAATGTACACTCCCTAGCTGTTAGCGTGCTGATCCTGTTGGGAGTAAACGGCATTTCTCCAAATAGAGGCTCTTGGAGGGTGCAGACGCTTTTTTCCTCCTCTCCTCCATATCTTATCCTCAAGGCCTTTGTCTGTCTGTGTGTGCCGGGTGCACGGCTGCTTCTGCATTTTTTCTGGAAACTGAAATTCACTAAAATGGATCTCGTCAGCTGGTCTCTCAACGCGATTGATAAAAGTTTTTTTTAACAATGAGAACGGGAGAAGGGGCTCCCAGATGCCCCTCCGGGACAGACCCAGTTGACATCATGGACTCCTGGAAACAGTGGAACTTGATTTGTTTATCTCAGCTGTCTGTGGAGGACTCTGAAGACGTGTGGATATTCGTGGTGTTGGTGTCGGGTTTCCTGCTCATTGGCCTTGGAGGTTACCTGGCTTACCGGAAAATTAACAAGCTGTCGAGGAATATTGGCCTGATCCTGGAGCTCAGAGATGGTTTGCACCGTGCTGTGAATTCACAGACTCAAATAATTGTTGAGATGAATCGTAAGCTTGGGACTTTGGCCGAGTTTCATTCTTTGGCACAAAAGATGGATGCCATCAAGGATAGAGTGGACGAATCAGCACGGATTGGGATAGATTAACGTCCATTATTGGGATTTTGAGAGGTTGAGGACCAACAAACTTGAAGACAGAGAGGAAATTATCTCTGTCTGGCCCCAAAACAATTTCTAATCGGAATCTGGCGTCCTTGAGCCTGCAAGGCTCCCCCCCTCAGAAGATATGTGAAATGTGCCGTCGCTATGGTAACTCAACTCTGTCTCCTTTCCCAGCCTGGGCGGGACTGCGGGAAGGCCACTGAAACGTTCCAGGGTCACTGCAACCCTCCAACCCTCAATGCTCCTCCCCCATCCACACTGAGGTGACATGCGCTGCTCATCGTGGCTGCAGGAACTGAAGTGGGGATAGTCCCAACCCACCACCCCACCTAGTGGACACTTATGTTGTGTTGTCTGAAGTCTGTTGCATTTCTGTCTGAGGTGTTTTTTTGCAGAGCAAAGCTGCCCTCCTGGTGGAGGGTAGCTGTGAAGTGCCCCCCCCCCCCACCCCCCACCTGAACCAACCCTCATGTAACCCTCTTATCTCTATTAAGGTAGCGTGACTCGGGTTGTGAATGACCACAGTCACCAATTCTTGTCATGTGTCTTGCCCATGTATGTCTGATCTCTGAATTGTGTGTACTGAAACTAATTTCCCTCTGAGGTTAATAAAGTATCTTTGATTGATTGATTGATTGATTGATTGATTGATTGATTGATTGATTGATTGATTGATTGATTGATTCAGAAAGAAGCTTTTATGGAGAAAAGAACAAAATGTAGTTTTTTTTATTTCAGACAAACGCATTGGTTATAACTCAGATAATTCAGAACAAAATCTGAAAATTAGAAAATTAGTGAATGAAGGGTAAATAATTAGTGCAAGAGCAGGAAGAAGAGGGAAGGAATGGATGTTCTCTAAATCAGGATCTGGAATGTTTTTGGCAGAGGTGGGTCTGTTTTCTAAATGAGTTTGTACACCAGCGCTGTCAACCAGGCGTCCCGCTAGTTTATTGTCTCGCCTTCTCCTCGTTACAAGCTTGTTATTGTTAGGCTCATCAGCGAGGTCAGACTCTGAAAACACACATTACAACACAGTCAAAAGATCATGTTGCACAATTTAAATAAATACGAGGCAATTTGTCATTGTCGTCTCAGAGCTGCACCTTTTCTGTGTCTGCCTCTCTCATCTTCCTCCTTGTCCTCTTCCTCCCTGCCCCCACCTCTCTTCTCATGCCCCAGCGCAGCAGCAGGAAGCACCAACGCCGATTATCCTAACCTCTCAGAGAAAACGCTGACCTTTGCTTCTGTTCAGCAGGAGGTAAAAGTAGAAGAAGACCAACAGGAATTACGTTAAACTGCAGTTTAATCACAACACAAACACTACGTCTTCTGCTTTGAAACGGTGGTATTTCTACCGCATGGCTGTACAGAAAACAAAATGACTTGATCTGATTTCACACATACTGATCAAGGCATTTATGCTAATTGGCAGAGGTGTGGACTCGAGTCACATGACTTGGACACGAGTCAGACTCGAGTCATCATTTTAATGAGTTCTGTGGATTTGGAAAAATCTATAACATATTCTGAACAAGTATATAGTGGAAAATCGATGATTTCTGTGGGTGTCCTTTATTCTCAGGAAAAGTAAATTGTATCAATTGTAAAAAGATGTTTTTTTTTTTTGTTTTTTTTCCATATGGTTTGGTGGGGTTTTTTTTTTTTGGTGACTTGTACCATTTTGTTTGTTTTAATGTAGGTTTTGTGTTAGATTTAGTAAACAAGTAAAACTTACTTGTATAAAGGGGTAGGGACATATAAGTTCCTACTTCAGCCTACTCCTTTTCAAACAGAGAAGAAGGGATGATGATATGTATTTTTTCTGTTTGTGGTATTTTTAAAAAAAATTATGTATGTTTTCTTTGTTTGAAATAAACTAAACTAAACTATAAAGACTTACGACTTGACTCGGTCTTGAACGCCAGTGACTTGCGACTTGAATCGACTTGCTTCTGTTGATTTGATGGTGATTTGAGCATATTTGATATTTTAGCACAAAAGTGGCACGACATGGACAAAAATCATAAATCATTCTTCGTTCTGGGTTTGATTTACTGCTAACTGCAGCAGCTCTTCATTTATAATCAGTTGCACTTCCTGCTTGTTTGAGCAAATAAATGAAGCTTTAAGAAGCTTTATTTCTGGAATTTATTTATTATCATTTTCATTAAATTCAAGTTTGACAGACGACTTGATTATGACTTGAAAATTAAAATTTAAGGACTTGGGACTTCAATCAATCAATCAATCAATTTTATTTGTAGAGCACCTTCCGCAACGTTATCAGGAGCCCAAGGTGCTGAACAGCATCATCATAAAAACATTCCCAGTACCTGGGCATAAAAGCAAGATAAAAACATAAAATCATAAAATAACAAGCAAGCATTATTGCAAATACAGAGAGATAATGGAATAAGGCTAATCAATCATAAACAAATGGTGGACAAAATAAGATCAAGCATCCTGGTCAAAAAGAAGAAGAATTAAAAACCATAATGTCAGGGCATTTCAATGAACCCTAGCGCTGAAAAGCAATCAAATAAAAATGAGTCTTCAGGCGAGACTTAAAGACTTGAAGGGATGGTGCCTGCCTAGTGCTCAATGGCAATTCTTTCCACAGAGTTGGAGCCAAAACAGAAAATGCACGATAGCCCCTCGATCGATATTTCGACCGGGGGACCACCAGACGTCCCTGCTCGGCTGAGCGAAGAGACCGAGATGGAGCATACCTGTGCAAAAGTGCAGTAATGTAAGAGGGGGCACTGCCCTGGAGGGCCTTATAAACAAGAGTTAAGATCTTAAATTTAGCTCGATATTGCACCGGGAGCCAGTGCAGAGCAGCAGCACAGGAGTAATATGATCTCGGCATCTAGTACCTGTCAGGAACCTTGCCACTGAGTTCTGTACAAATTGGAGCCGTGCAACCGTGCACTGGGCCAGACCGGCTTACAGAGCGTTACAGTAGTCCAGACGGGACAGGACGAAAGCATGCAACACAGACTCCAGATGAGCTCTGGACAGCAGAGGCCTGATCCTGGATGGACTTGACTTGGACTTCCACATCATTGACTTTGGACTCAACTTGAACTTGATTGTCTTTGACTTGGACTTAACTGGAGACTTGACTGGAAAGACTTGTGACTTACTTGTGACTTGCAAAGCAGTGACTTGGTCACACCTCTGCTAATTGGTGTCAGATCAGTGTCCTGATCTTTGTTGTTCACCTACTCTCTCTGTGGTTTTACATCAGCTGTGCTGTTATAGAGCTCCGGGAGCTGACGTCACTTCTCCCGGCATGCAACAGTTCAAATCAAAACGGCGCCATATTGGCAGGCAGAAGCCGGCAGCTGGACTATTTGTTATTGTCAGAAAACTCAATCAGACAGGAGATATGGTAGATTCCTGTTGTGCCCCAGGATGCAGAACAGACACGGACGACATAAGGAATGAGCCATCTACAGGATTCCCCAAGATCCGGAGCGCCGCAAACGTTGGATCATTGTAATAAAACGCGCTAGTGACCGGGCTAAAATGAAACTGTGGGACCCCGAGAGTAAAGGTTTTCACTTATGCAGCGACCGCTTCATATCAGGTACTTAAACCAACGTTTCCTCAACTGTGTATGGTATTTATTTTAAATGCTTTTATTACAATTCTTAGTGGGCTTCCTAAACTTATTTTGGCGTGGCTTTTTCTGTCTTATTACTCATAGCAGCAAGTAAACGTCACGTAAAACGTTGCCTCGTGAGTTCTGTGTGCTGCCGTTTACGTGTTTTATGATCACAGCAATTAACCGGCTAAGCTGTATTTAATTTATAAGCAATGGTTGATCAATTGTCAGATCACACATAAAAAGCACTTTGGATTGCTATTATCTGTCTCACCGAGACGGATCTCAGACAGATCCTGAGACGCTCCTGCCCGGAAATGAAGTTGCTAATGCTAACGGTTAGCCTAAACTAGCCAAGACGTCCAGCAATAACAAAGTGCCTATAAACTGTCTCCCTACACTGTGATCCTCCACAGAAACAGATGATGGCCTATAGTTTGTGCTCCTAAGAGTAAAATTATGCAAGAATTCTCTAGAAAACCTTGTGGAATATTCCCTTTGTGGATGTTTGTTTTTGCATTAACTCTTCTGTTTTGGTCTCCGCCTTCCCCCTTGTGATTGGGTCCTGTTTCCTGGATCTCAAGCTAATCATCAATTAGCAGTTTAGTAGGTTTGTATATTTTGCTATCTTGCTTGGGTAAGTTAAGCTTATTTTCATCTAGAGTTTTATGTTTTTTTACATTAGCCTAAGCGTTCTCTGAAGCTAAACGCTATGCAGAAAAGAGTTTAAAAAAGGCTGAAAATAAACATTTTAAATATCATTTTGTCTCCTTATTCACGATCAAGATGTATAAACTGTTTATCCTTTAGACCAGCCAGGGCTCATGACATAAACTAGTCTAAAATTAATCAGACAAGGAATATTTATTTGGGACAGCCAATCACACACACACACACACACACACACACACACACACACACACACACACACACACACACACATACACACACACACACAAAACGCTTTTCAAACCTACAAAAAATGAATCTCATTGCAGTTTCTCTGCATGAAATTCTGATTATTTGAAATATTTTTTACAGTTGTGGTTAGTTACATCTGTCCTGTTATAAAGGGCAGTAACTCCCATCTGATCAGAGATTTGTGCGGGTGACTGACAGTTTTTGACCCCAGAAACGTCATTATTTATATTCCTTTCACAAAAAATGATTAATCTCCACTTCTGACTTTTCTTCACTGTGCCCCCAGGTTGTGGACACAGACACCTGCTGGGATCCAGGAAGTGGACACACACCAGTGACCATAGCCATCACAGACAATCACAGCGCACCGCCAGCACCTTGCAAGATGAGTCATGGAGAGCTGAGGTCAGTGCAGAGATCCAGAGTGGTTAGAGAGGAGAGAGGAGAAGCACCTGTTCAAACTTCAGGGAGAGAGCCAGCATGCACACGACAAATCCCAGATACCTCAGGTTTAACGAGTAAAACGTAATAATTAACTCTTAAATGTCTTTATGACTTCTAAAGCAGATGTTTCACTGGTTTTGTTTGCAATTTTATGTCAAAGTTACATTCATGGTTTTTGATTTGTAGCTATTTTTGTGTTTTATGACGTCATTCAGTTGCGTCAGCCATCTTTAATGGGGTTGACTCCAAAAGCGAATCACTTGTAAATGCACATCCAACAAAGAAGAAGAAAGAAAGTAATATTTTATTTAGCGCCTCCCAAGCTAAAAATCACAAGGAGCTTTACAAGAACAAAACATTTATAACATAAAAAATTAAAAGATATGGTTCAAATAACAAAAATAAAATTGTGATTAAAAAATATAAGGAAAGGGAGAGAAAAAATGAATAGGAAAGAGGGAAATCAGTGGATCGTGGAAAAGGCGGAGTTGGTAAAAAGAGCAGAACTAGGAGAGGGCGATGAAGGTCACAAAAAAGCCAGCCTGAACAGGTGAGTCTTCAGCTGCTTTTTAAAGGAGACCACTGAGTCCACTGATCTCAGGCTCAGGGGGAGAGAGGTCCAGAGTCTGGGGGCCACAGCAGCAAATGATTTGTCACCTTTGACCTTTAGCCTGGTGCTGCACAACCAGTAGGCTTTGATCGCTGGACCTCAGGGACCTGCTGGGGGTGTAGGGACTAAGAAGATCACCAATGTAAGATGGTGCTTGTCCATGTAGGGCCCTATAGACCAGAACCAGAATCTTGAAATGAACCCTGAAGTTGACTGGCAGCCAGTGAAGCTGGAGGAGAAGCGGGGTGATGTGGGTGTGTTTGGAGGACTTGGTCAGAAGCCGAGCACAGGCGTTCTGAACCACCTGTAGACGGTTCAGGGAGGTTTTAGAATACAATAGAAGAGACTTTTTTGATCCCACATTGGGGGGATTCCATGTTACAGCAGCACCAACACTATAGAATAATTAGAAGAAAAATTATATCAAAGGTGCATGTATATATACACAAAGGCAGTAAGCTAGTATTGTAACCTTCAACCACTAAAAACCACAAATAAAAAATTAAAAACTTGAATTCCAGAACTATGCAGCATACAGCAAGAGACACAGAAACACTATGTAAATACGGTATTGCACAAGTATTGAACGCATATTGAATATTGCATTGGCGTTATTGTGTCGCAGGATAATGCCAGTACCAGTTAAACTGAGGAGTTATTACACTCTTACTGCAGAAGGGATGAATGACCTACGGCAGCATTCTGTTTTACATCTGGGATGTCTCAGTCTGCCCTGAAGGAGCTGCAACCAGCAGCCGGCAGAGAGATATCAGCGGCAAGCCCACAGGCCCGCCCGCAGCCTCCCACCCCCTAGCCGGCCGAGCCCGGGACCCAGCAGCCCGGGATCCAGGGGCGACCACCCCCACCGGGGACCCAGCAGAGCGCAGAGACCCAGATCCCACCAGGCCGCCACCGGGATTGATCAGGCAGACGCCAAAAATCTTAAACCCCCTGACCCGGGAGCCACGAACACTCAGGCAGACCAAGGCACCGCACTCCACACCAGGTGCGGTAGGGGGAGGGGAGACGAAGATCTATATCATCAAAAGAAGTCCCAGGAGAGGGGAGGAGTCAAAGGCCCCACCTGACATATACAGTCATACTCATCACAGTCACATACTCCCTCCCTCATGCTCCCCATACACACCCGGTACTGCTGCACATGGGGTACAACCATCACCCGTTACCAGAGTTTGACCCTTTCTGCTGGGGTGCTGATGAGCAGGCTCCCCCACCCAACGCTGAGCACAGCAACCCACCACCCCAGACCCCAACCAGACGGCCAGATCTCCCTCCTAGCCTCCAGCCCCAGGAGGCCTAGCAACAACAGAGGTGTGCTAAGACCCCTAGTCTCCCTCCGCCTGCTCCACTATGGTGTTAGTGAGTGTTGATGAGGTGTATTCCATGGCTGTGGTGAGCGGGCAGTGCGGGCATCGTCTGGCCTACGCCATCTGATGCCACCGCACCACCCCACTTGTACCCACAGGGACGTTTTTTTTTTAAGATGGAGGTAATCCTCCCCAACATCTTCCTTTCACACATCTCCTCAACTGTATTCAGTGGGCAGCTCAGAACCAAGCTAGCTTTGTGAACTAGCTTGATCAGTCTCTTCCTGTCTCGGTCAGAGCTGCCTGCAGCCCAACAGCTACAGCAGAGTGGATAACAGATCCAACCACAGAGTGATAAAAGGATTTTAGCAGCTGGGAATTAACTCCGTAGGACCTCAGCTTCCTCAGGAGGTGGAGGCGGCTTTGGTCCTTATTATGCAGAGCATCTGTGTTGTTGGACCAGTTCAGTTTGCGGTTGAGGTGAACACCCAGGTACTTAAAGGTATCCACCACCTCACTGTCTGCTCCCTGGATGTTTACTGGTGAGTGAGGAGGAGTGTTTCTCTGGAAGTCAATCACCATTTCCTTTGTTTTACTGGTGTTCAAGCGAAGGCGGTTATGCTCACACCAGTCCACAAAGTCCGTGATGACTGACCTTTACTCCTCGTCATTCCCCTCAGACACACAGGCGACAATGGCCGAGTCATCAGAGAACTTCTGGAGGTGACAGCTGCTGGTGTTGTAGGTGAAGGACGAGGTGTAGAAGGTTATGTTTGTTTATGTATTTAGCAGACGCTTTTGTCCAAAGCGACTTACAAGTGATAATCGGCATGTTGCCCTTGAGGCTAACAACAACAATAACAACAACAACTTGACATCAATCATGGTGAGGAGGGAACAAGGAGTGGACAGTAGAGAGGGGGACGGGTGCAGGCAAGGTGCTAGTTTAGAAGATGCTCTCTGAAGAGCAGGGTCTTCAGGAGTTTCTTGAAAATTGAAAAGGAAGTCCCTGTTCTGGTAGTGCTTGGTAGGTCATTCCACATTTGTGGAAGAAGGTGAAGAGAAAGGGTGAGAGCACTGTACCCTGTGGAGCTCCAGTACTGCACATAGCTCCTTAGACATACAATTTTGCAGCTTCATGTACTGTGGCCTATTGATGAGGTAGTTGATGGTCCATGCAGTCAGATCTTCATCCACTCCTGCACCCGTCAACTTCTGCTGCAGTAAACATGGCTGGATGGTGTTGAAAGCACTTGAGGAGCCGAAGAATATGATTTTCACAGAGTCCTTTTGCATGTTGAGTTGAGTCAGAGCCCGGTGCTGCAGGTAGATGAGCGTGTCCTCCACCTCCATGTTTACTTCATATGCAGATTGCAGTGGGTCTATTTCTGGGCTCACCACTGAATGTAGCCCGCGTGATGTTGTGACTTTCGCACGACTTTCCAAGAAGTGTTTCTCAAAACCGCAGCACTTCCACGGCTCGACATGTCTGTCTCTGATGTGCCCCAGGCTGAAGTCTCTCCATGGTCTTAAACTGAAAAGCGAGTTGCAGTAGTCTAAGCGTGCTAAACGTCTTAAGTTCAGAGAAGGACAGAATGGCACAATGTTCCTGAGATGAAGAAGGAAGAGTGAACAAGAGAACTGACATGAGAATCCAGGGTGAGAGCTGGGTCAAAGGTCAGATTCCTGAGAAGCAAGCTGGCCAAGGATCTCAGTCTTATCTTCATTCAGCTGTAGAAAGTTCCCAGCCATCCAGGTTTTAAGAGTCTAAGTCGAAGCGCCTCGTGATTTTTATCTTAAGAGGTGCTATAGAAATGATATTTTCTTCTTCTTCTTCTTCTAAGTAGGTGTGTAAAAGCTGCAGCTTAGACATCTCATGGGGCTTAAAGGAGATGTACAGTTGGATGTCGTCTGCAAAACAATGGTAGGAGATTTCTTTAAAGGAGCTCAGGATATGCAGAAAGAGGAAGAACAGTAGAGGCCCCAGCACAGAACCTTGTGGGACACCATGGGTGAGGGAGGTGGTGGAGGACCAAAACTTGGAGACGACAACAGAGAAGGAACACTAAGACAGATAGGAGGAGAACCACTCCAGAGCAGTTCCTGACAGGCCTACCCAGTCTCTCAGCCTCTCCAGTAGCAGGTGATGGTCAACAGTGTCAAAGGCTGCAGTCAGGTCCAGCAGGACCAGAACAGAACAGCTGCTCTGGGTTTATTAAATCCCTCCAGTGAGTTTTTTTAAACATTTGAGTTTAAAGAGATACTTAGCAAAATTTTCCCATTTTAAACTAATTTCCTTGTGCCAGTATGTGTTAGAATGACCCTTCACAGGATTAATGAAAGGCCACACAGCCCCTAACTCCCTCTGTGGCCAGAATATTCCACTTGCAACTTGAGAGTGGCAGGCCTGCTAGGTCTGTTAGGACCTGGCGCTGCAGTCTGCTTCCCGCACGTTTCCTGCATGTTCAAGATCATGAACGCAGCTGATTTGTTAAATTTAGAGATGAATCACTCCTGCAGACACTAAGGAAGGCTGGGGAGACATTTCAGCTGCTAGATCAAGGTGTTAAAAAGACAAACGCTCAGCAAGCAGATAGATGTTGCTTTCGATTCTAAAAATGGACATTGGGGGTGCTAAAAGCAAGCCAAAACTGCCTACTTCCCCTTTAATCAACCCCAAATCTGTTAATTATGCAGTTTAATGTTCAACCAACTTAGTTTATTGTTTATTAAAACAACTTGCTGCTGAAGTCCTTCTTCTGTCATTTCTATGCATCTCCTAAAGTCCCTCTGCAGTGAGCCCTTATCAGTGCTTCAGGGACTTACTGACATTCACACAGACGCTAATGACACTGCTGGATTTCAGGCGCTTGGCTGCGCGCTCTCGCCCTCGCGCTCCCTATCAGTTTCTGTTTCTCATTCGTGCTACTTTTCCTCTTGTTCTCACTTCCTGGGCAATTAGACAGAGGGAGAAGTCCCAGTTGGTTCGCCGTGGTAATCAAACATCTTTTTCTTGTCCATTTAACATTGGGATTAATTTCCTACAAGGTTAATTAAAGAGGCCCATCAGATAGAACTGATTGCTGCAAAGGTTACTGTAGCTCTGCTGCGCACTGTGTCTGATCACGTGTGAGTGTGTGCATACTGAGCGTCCAGAGGGCAGAAACACAGACAAATGTATTAATTATTTAATTAATTAAGCTGAAAATTTCTTAACTAAATGTTCCTGTATGCTATTAAAAAAAACATTTTATTTATCATAAATTAAGTCTTAAGTAGACTCCATTATTCATCACAACACAACGTGCTCCTTCAGAAAGCTCAAAGACTCAGTCTATTTTAATGTTGCATTACCTGGTTGTTCTGGTAGAAATATTTTATGTCCCGCAGGACGTGTCCCATGTTGCATCAGAGGTGCTACAGCTAGCTACAAATGCTATTAGTGTTAAGCCGGGCGTACACTGTGCGGCTTTTTCACTCGTAGCACTCAGCTTCAGCTCAAACTGTACGACTTCCTCGCAGAGAAGATCTCACGAGTCATGTGCTCACACTGTACGACCCAGTTCTCGCATGCGACCTGACTGCTCACGCTGTACGTCTGGTAGCAACACGTCGGCCCTAAAAATATGCTAAAAATAGCCGTTTTTACGCAACACTTTTTTGTCTTGTTTTGCCTGTTGTCCTTCGGGAGTGCTGCAGGAGGACACACGGGGATTTATGGGGGTTGGATGAGGAAAACGAAATAAAGAAAGTAAATCTGTGTTTTGCGATCAGTTTAATTCGACATGAACACGACAAACACGCTTTCTTGACAATCTTTGTGAGTAAAAAAAACGTGTAGAAACAAAAACGAACAGCGTGTGTTATTAGGGAAATAGCGGCGAGCGGCGTTGATGCAGGATTGCGCATGCGCCGTGAGCGGTTCTGGTACTTTTTGGGTCGCAGCGCCGCTTCAACAGTGCGATACCCTCACGAGGGACGAGCGAAATATTAAACACGCCAGAAGTCCGTGCGAGCTCACGACTGCTGATCGGCAGCTGGTCACGTGGTGTTAATCGCCTCTCGTAACCCCCTGTACACTACACGACCGCTCGGCGCAGAACTCGCCCCGATGTCGTGGATTCTCGCACGACTGGAAAATCGGCTCAAAAAAGTGAAAAAGTCGCACAGTGTACGCCCGGCTTTAGCAGATAACCCTCACTCACTCATCTCAACCCATTCATTCCTATAGTGGAATGTATCTTCAGCAGTCACTGGTGAGGGCCACTCTGGATCGGACTCCTGCCCATCACAGAGACAAACGACCAGTCGCCTACTCACTCACACCTAGAGACAATTTTGGGTCTCCAGTCAACCTAACGGCCGTGTTTTTAGAGAAACCCCATGGATGCATTCATAGAACATGATAATTCCATGCAGGAAGGCCTCAGCTGGGATTTAAACCTGCAAACGTTTTGCTGTGAGGTAACAGCGACACCACGTAGTCCTAGAAACGAGTAAAATACAACTTTCAGCAGGAAAAAAAGACAGACCCTTTCACTAACAGCCCCCGCTGATACTCACCTCAATTAAGATAAAAAAACAAATGTTGTTACATAAAAATTATTATTTTACTGTGACTTCTGGTTTACATGGTAAACTACAAGCACTGCATATTTTTTTATTAAAACACTGTGCAGTTTTTAAATTACAACAGGAAATAAAATAACTTCTTTCCATCCTTCACAACAAAAGCCTCAAAGAAACACACTGCACCCCCTAGTGGCTGGCTCCAGGACACGTTTTAAGTTTTTGCCACATAGGTGAATCAGACATTTTCATGACTAAAATATAAAAGTAAATCTCAGATATTTTGGCTTTTGGACTTTTTTCTCACGAGTCTGACCTTGTGGCAAAAATCTCAGAATATTTACTTGTTTTTCTTGCACATTCAACCGTTTTAGTTAATGATGAACTCCCAGGATTGTGTTTGCAGATGAGTAGGCAGGACTTTCAGTATCACATCTTGAGACTTTAGGACTTGGCTCTAAAATTTCATCATGACAGCTCCTGCATACAGAAATGTGTTGTCTGTTTCGCACACACAAATGTAGACACACACACACACACACACACACACACACACACACTAACATCCACAGTAAGCTGCGCAGCAGCCATTTTTCTAAATGCCAGCCCTTTTCTGTTCATACTGCACAGTGAGAAGTAGCCGTCAGGTGACACACACACACACACACACACACACACACACACACACACACACACACACACACACACACACAGTCACACACGTGCAGGCTCATTAGCATGCTAATTGGAGGTGAGGACAGCCTGGTGTGGAGGTGGTAAAGAGCAGCACCAGTATATTAATCACAGCCCAGAAAGACCGGCTAAGTTTCCAAACCGGGCCACGGCGACACACACCTCAGTTCGGCCGAGGTTAGGTGAGTGAGGTAGAGCTTAGACTCACAGTGAGATCATCCAGTGTTGATCAGCATGTCTCTGCTCATGTCTGATGTTGTCCTCCTCGTCTCCATCACTGTCTGACCAGCTGGAGCTCCAGAACACAAGGAGGCTGTGTTCCTATTCAAACCACAGCTTTGCGTTAAAACTGCATGGTAAGGGTTACATGTAGCCCATCAAAGTGGTTTACACAGCTAAAGTTTATTTTTTACTCCAAAATATCTATTTCCCTTTTGATTCTCTTCTTTATTTCCTTCTTTCACACATGTGGTGTGGATATTGCTGATGTAAAAATGTGTTTTCAAAGCTGGATTAACAAATATAATCAGACAAAAATCCTGTTTTGATGATGAAAAGAAGACACCATCGCTCAGACACCAATGGAAAAGGCAGTAAATATCATAAATGAGTTTCTTTTTGACTCTGGTGAATTATCCACCAGGCATGTCTTTATAACTAAACTAGGACAGGAAAGGATTTAGACCATAGTTGACCATGTGACTTCCAAAGTTATGAGGACACAAATAAGTGAAATGAATGATTACTGCTAGATTAGTTCCTGTTATTTCTCTGTGAAAATCAATGAGTGAAAAATGTTTTTAATCAAAACAAATTTGATTT
>NC_091741.1:27390457-27410457 GCF_043380555.1 Nothobranchius furzeri | reverse complement strand
AGTAATTTTTGATTAGTGCAGCTCAAGTTCAGCTTCACTGTATTTTAACGAGGCTCTAACTGTGCAGAGCAGCTAACGCTAAAGCAGCTGGTTTACACAAAAGCAATTAGATCTGGTGTGAGATGCAAAAAGAGAGTTACAATAAGAAGAGCCGGTGCAGCAGCCAAAAGTAACCTGCTGTTACTGTAACGAGGGACCCCGATAACACAGTAATAACAGGCTAATCGTATTTGGGTTCAGAAACCACAACATGCTAATTCAATTAGCTTAATAAGCCCCTGTAGATAAAGGGCTTGTTTCAACCGCCGTGATTGGCTCCAGGTCCCAGAGAGGCTGTCCTCTGGGGTAGTTCGTCTTAGCGTTGGTCGCCTCCGGAAGAGAGGAAGCTTCCAGTCTGAGAATCCAGTGTGTGTGTGTGTGTGTGTGTGTGTGTGTGTGTGTGTGTGTTTTAGAAAACTGAGAGAAACTTTCACTCTGAGTGCGAGGTTTAATGCTGGAACTTGTGCCTAAACGACCCAGAGTAGGGTGAAACACACACATACACACGCGTGTTTCTTTGGGTGCATCCTTCCAAACACCGAGGAGAAAAGTTGCTGATCCCTTGGAACTTTCTTTATTGTTCTCCTTCACAAATGCGCAGCACAACGCCCAAACAAAAACAGCTCTTAGTCTATTGTCCCGGTGTTGTGTCTCAGTTCGCCCTGAGAGTCTGTCTCTGCGCAGGGCTCTTTGTGTGGAGATGCGCTGAAAGCACGGACGTATTGTTTTCCCCGGCTAAGGAGGAGAATGGAACTGCTACAGTGCAGAGAATTGGCTGCTGAGCCCGGCGAGGAGATTCTCCACACGGTATTAGGGAGAAGGATCACAACGCTCCACCGCCACGCTGGCCTCTGCTCACCCTTCATCACACGCACACTCCCCTTCCCCCTGTGAAATTTGCAATCGCTCTTAACCCTTTGTTTCTCTGCAGACGAGCTAATCTGTTTATGGGCGCCTTTGTTTGTACATATGCATGTGCGTACACACACACTCACACATTCGTCTGCAGGCCAGGAGCCAGCTGACACCAGCAGAATATAGCACGTATCCCCAGAGACAACCCCCCCTCCCCCCTACACACACACACACATTCCATGTTTGAGTCCTGAATGTGCAACCGTGTCCGGCTACATGCATATTCCGTCTCGCTATAGGACATGATGGAGGACCTGATAGGAGACGAGCAAGGACGAAGACAACTGCTCATATTTAAAGAAGGGTTTGTTCAGGAAAAAGTGAGACAGGAGGAAAAGGGAAGGGGAGTGGAGGGGGTATCATCGCTGGATCTACACTTTAGCAAAAAATAAAAATAAATAAATCATCCTAACTCTGTCTCTTTCCTCACGCCGGCTCGTTCCCCTTCACCAAACATCACAGAAATGGGAGAGATTAGAGCGCGCGGATTAGACGCCACAAAGCTGCTTCGTTCTGAAGCTATTGTGCTCCTTTCTTCCCAGCTTCTTTCATTTCATAAAACCACATTATACCAAGTGATGGTAAGACTCTCACGCTCACAATACCAGCCTCTCAGTCGACTACAGGATATGAAACACTATAATTACGTCAGAAGTAAACACCTTTCACCGGACGCTTCATCCAACCTTGCAGTGGCACAACTTGTTTGTGACTTGGCCTTACCACATTTCTTTGCCTCCACTTCTCTGATTAATGACGCACACACCTACGCACACACACTCTTTTGGGCACGTGCTCTCAACACCAACTTAGCAGTGCTATTAGTAATGATTGAACCCTATCCAGTGGATGTAATATATTAGCAGGGAGATTATTCTGACGTTAAAACATGTTCCTCGCGCTGACAGCATCATCAATCACCCTCACGCCGCCCGTAGAAGGCTCACACACTGGACGTAATTGCTTCAGGATGGGGTTGGGTTGGGGGATGGGGATAGGGGTGAGGAGAGGGAGAAGGGGGGAGATTTGGAGTGAGTGTTTGTCTATTCTAACAGGCAAGTGCAGAACTGGTGAAAGATTCAGATTGTGTGAAACAAGCTCTGATGCGAGTCATCGCTCGTAACAAAGAAGACCGCTAGCTTTTGTAATGTTTAATAAATAGTATGTTGGGTTATGCAAATTGCTTTAAGAGCTTTAAGAGTTTTAGGATGATTAGTCAGACGATTCTAGGATTCATTTATTCATTAAGAGATTGAGCACACTTTGTTTTGATTCAAGAAACAGTCAGGTTTATAAAAATAAACTACTATTTACTGTGAGTGGATGCAAACTAAAGGATGGTGTCTGGAACTTATGTGTAAATGTAATGTAATCAGAATATTCGTATCTCAGAGAGCTGAGTTCTGGACTTTAAAGAATTTGCTTTCCAAATAAGCTAAGTGGTTTCTTATTAAAAGTATCTAGACGCAATCTGTCTGAAGTGTCCACCTCACCCGTTCTGGAGACCCCCGTCTGGATCCGAGATGTCGGGAGGAAGGATGACCCCGCGCACGAGATGGGCAGAGAAACCTTAGTGCGACCAGGTCGGTCCTGAGATGTCTCCGGGTCACAACGACTGATGAAACTGGTTGTGCCTTAAAAATAACTCTGGAGGAGTTTAGCAATATTCTGCTTTGTTCTGCAGGAAACTATTTTGTTGTCATCAGCTTCGCAGGTGCGAGAAACGTTCAAAAGATTTTGACGACGTGTCAAAATCCTTGCTAGTCAAAGAGGTCTTGCGACGGATGGTCGGTCTGAAGCTCGCTCTAGAACTGAAGGGAAGACCAGAATAATCTAGTTTTAAGGAATTGATGTTTTGGATAAAAGGCCAACCAAAAGTTGACAAGTTTCAGGATGTTACCAAGCATCTCAGAGACACACCCTCTGTGATCTGGAGACTCTGAATCTGGGCAAAATGGGTTAGCTGAACTTTACTCTGTCCTTGTGTGAGTGCAAATAGTGATGACTTTTTTTTCATTTATTATTGAAATAGAAATAAAAAACAATACTAACAAATAAAATGAGGTTTCTCAAACCAAGAACATGAAAAGGGAAAAGAAAGAAGAAAGTTATCTGCCCCTTTTTAACTAAAATGACATTTTTACAATGAAATAACAATAATTATAAATTAGCCTACACAGAGTATTTGCTCGACTGGTTAGCTGACTTGAGTTCAATTTGTAAAGAAGAAAGAGAAAATTAATAGTAATAATAATTCAAAAAGCAAAAGGATTTTTGCACATATTCATACATTAAAGTGCATCGCATGCCCATATGGTTGCACATACTTCATATATACATATACGTACATATAAATATACACACGTATCCACTACATATACACATACAAAACATACATACATATTTATACCTACACACATCTTCCATAGCTTTATTTATTTATTTTTTGTATAATTGATTTGCACGTATATGATTCCAGTATTTAATTTTTAATTAGTCCGTCCAGTAAACATGCTGAGCATAAATCATTAAGCACAGATTAATGAACATTTCATTGTTTCGTAATTATTATAAGTTGTAATAAACAAACGTTTATTTAATGAGTATCTTTAATTATAAAAATCTTCTTTTCTTCTGATCTTCTGTGAATCGAGGAGTTTATTTCATGAGTTTCTCTGTAGTGGACCTTGGAGGAGAGAATGTTATTGTTTATCGTTTATTATCTCTGTCAGGCTCTGACTCCAGCTGGTGTGAGGATGGCAGGCTCTGATTTAAAGGGACTACGTGCAGACTTTCAGTCTCCTGTGAGGGAAAATAATGTAGGCTGGAGTCGTAGCCAGGGCAAAATGACCTGGCTGTGGACTTGACCTGTGGGTCTCAAAATCAGGCCTTTTCGTGACGTTACACTACTGACAACAACGTTAAAGAGACGAAAGAAACAAATTTATCTTTTACATAATTTCTCTCAAGACGAAATTCTTGAGGCGCTTCACAAGAACAACATTTTGAAAATAAAAAAGATTAATAACAAATTATTTAGAAATATTTAAAAAATTGTGATTAAAATGTGAGGAAAGAGAGAGAGAAAATCAATAGAAAAGAGGGAAATCAGTGGATCCCAGAAAAGCGGGAATAGGTAAAAAGAGCAGAATAAAGAGAGAGAGGTGAAGAAGGTCATACAAAAGCCAGCTTGAACAAGTGAGTCTTCAGCTGCTTTTTAAAGGAGACCACTGAGTCCACTGATCTCAGACTCAGGGGAAGAGAGGTCCAGAGTCTGGGGGCCACAGCAGCAGATGATCTGTCACCTTTGACCTTTAGCCTGGTGCTGCACAACCAGTAGGCTTTGATCACTGGACCTCAGGGACCTGCTGGGGGTGTAGGGACTAAGAAGATCACCAATGTAAGATGGTGCTTGTCCATGTAAGGCCCTGTAGACCAGAACCAGGATCCTGAAATAAACCCTGAAGTTGATGCTAAACTGACAGAAGGTTTGGTGTGGGAAGCAAGCTGACCAAGAGAGTCTCTGACTTTGGGAACCAGCTTGTCTGTAGAAAGCTCCCACCATCCAGGTTTTAAAGTCTCTTTTCGGAGTATTTCTCTTTTCTGATGCCACCATCTAGTAGCTGACAAGCATATCACACAAACAATTTCTCCTTCCGTTTTTTAAGATGGTGACTTCACGTTTCTTGTTTTTTTTATGTCCTTCTGTAGCCGACAAACAACTAAAACACGTTGTTTTATGAGTATTATTTTCATGTCATGTTTTGTTTTCATTTATTTATATTTTAGAGACTTACTTGTCCGTGAAAAGTTCCTCAACTCTGCTTCAGCCGAGGTATTCCTTAATTTTGAAGTACATAAGCGGTAGGCTAACGCTATTGGTTAGTTCTGGTCGACACTAAGTTTCCTATTGCACAGACCTCTGCGGGTCAGGGGGCATGCCTAGCAAAAAAAAAAAAAAAAAGACGTACTGCTTACTTTATTTCACAGTACATGATAAGATAATCACTTTTACGGATTTCTGAAAAATCATACGTAATTTCTGAAAGGGAAAAACTCTGGAAAGATACTTTAATAGTGAAACAGTGTGAGTGGCCTGTCAATGTATCCCAGTTGATCAAGGCCCTGGCTACTTGGCCAAAGGGATGTCCCTTTGGCTGGCTGGTTAGCATGCATGACTCTCACCTGGGAGTCTGGGGATCAAATCCCACCCGGGCCCTCGTTTCTCCGCCTTGCCACATTTGGTGTTGTAGCAGGACTGGTTGGCGTCTCAAACAGTTAATTGTGAAGCCTATCACCTGTAAGGAAGGATAGTATAAATGGGGGCGCTGTAGCGCCTCCCTCTCTCTCTTTCTCCCTCCATCCTTTGCATGTCTGCTGTGGAGAGGACTTCCTGTTCCATTGACCCATATGAGGAAGTGTGTGATCATGTGCAAGACCTCTAACACTTCAACTGTGAGTATGCCCAATCCCAGTGGGTGCAACATGGGAATTGGTCTATAATAGGGAGCCTACGTCACTTCCGCATCATGGGTCCCCAGAAAAAAAATGAATGCAAGTCAACGGGGCTAAAAACGTTATTTTCTAATCGCTTTGCCTCACGCCCTGGATCGCACATGTGTTGTGCTGCAATTTAAATGAAAAGTAATGATGGGTGTTTCGACCACGCCAGTCACGTAATTTGAGATTTATTAGCTTGTAAAAGTTCGTAATTAGCATGACTACAAACTAGAAAGCAGTCTGTTGCATATGTGACGTCACCACATAATCTCCTCTCGCCTAGCGTAGCTGCTACTTACCACATGACCAGATTCATGGTGGTTCTTTCCTCCTGTGGGAAGTTTGCTGAACTTACAGCCATTTTCCCTCAGCTTTCCCCGTGTCTGGCTCGATGGCGTCACTTTTGTGAAGCGCATTTGTAGTCTTGGACTTATTTTCACACAAAACCTAAAATATTGTGTCCCCCCCACCCCACCCCCGTTCGAAAGTAAGCGCGTTCTCTGTATCAAAATGTGTCTTTAAAATTCACGGACATCATGTGTGAAATCCATGGCACAAAACAAGCGGAATTAGAAAATAGCGTTTTTAGCCCCGTTGACTTGCATTCAATTTTTCGTTGTTCCGGGAAGTGTCATTTGGAATTCTAGGATGTCCAAGGAAGATTGGCTATTTAGTGTAAGAGGAAACCGTTTTCCCTCGCTGCAGGGTTTTTAAGTTTACAGCCGGATCTTGAGGAGTTTTAAAAAAAAAAAGTAAACTCATCACTATAGAAAACATCCTTTCTTGTTTTGCAAAACAAACCAGTTTCAGTTGATTTCATAAAAGAACCTGAAAAACATCAAATGTGAACTTGCAATAAATCTTGTTGCATTTTAGCACACTGACTGACTTTTTATCTTTATTTAGCTCAATTGAGGTTATCATATCAATTGATTATTAGGCTATCCTATGTATTCACTTTAATAAGTTGAGGCTGTTTACAAGTTAGAGCACATATCTCATGATCAGATTAAATGTGTATCATTTAATCAAAAATTAAGGTAAAGCTGATTATGATTTAGACCTAAGTGTGCAGCCGGTCTGTTTCTTTTCTAGGATAATGAAAACTGGTGAAAAATAGGTCTAAATCTTGTTTCCTCTAGGGAATCCAGTCTCGAGCTCCTTTTTCATAAGAGTGGACCTATTTGTCCTTGGGTATGAAGGTGGCATTGTTTTTTTAGTCAAAACAGAAACACTTGTCCCCCCAGTTTGGGAGGGACACGTTGTAGATTGGTTACGGCCTAGCAGGGCACTAGAGCTGTGTGCATCCCTAGCTCCTCGCACCGCTCACTACTATAATCTAAGCAGGAGTGTAACAGCTGCAGCTTAGACATCTCATGGGGCTCAAAGGCGATGTACAGTTGCATGTCATCTGCATAAAGATGGTAAGAGATTATTTTATAGGAGCTCAGGGTATGCTGGAAAGGACGCAGATAAAGGAGTAACAGTGGAGGCCCCAGCACAGAACCTTGTGGGACACCATGGGTGAGGGAGGGGATGGAGGACCGAAAATTGATGACGGCCACAGAGAAGGAGCGCTCAGAAAGATAAGAGGAGAACCACTCCAGAGCAGCTCTTGACAGGCCTACCCAGTCTCTCACCTTCTCCAGTAGCAGGTGATGGTCAACAGTGTCAAAGGCTGCAGTCAGGTCCAGCAGGACCAGAACAGAACAGTCCCCTGCATCACTGTGAGCCAGAAGGTCATTAGAGACCCTAAGAAGAGCTGTTTCAGTAGAATGAGCTCTACGAAAACCTGACTGGAAGCTATCATAGATGTTATGTTCATCAAGAGCAGCTGTGAGTTGTTTAGCCACAACCTAACGCCACCCCAGGCTATATTTATATTCGCACCATTCCACTGGTGATGGGTCATCCAAGTACTTGGAGGTCAACTACACACAGTGGGATTCAAACATTTGGGCAGCCTTGTTAATCTTCATGATTTTCCTGTATAAATCGTTGGTTGTTAAAATAAAAATCTTAAATATATCATACAGAAACACACACAGTGATATTTGAGAAGTGAAACAAAGTTTAAAGGATTTACAGAAAGTGTGCATACATTTGGACGATGTGGTCGTTTTATTGATTCCAAAACCTATAGAACTAATTGTTGGAACTAAAAATTGGTTTGGTAAGCTCCGTGACCCTTGACCTCCATACACAGTTGAATCCAATCATGAGAACAATTTTTTAAGGGGGCTAATTCTTAGTTTCCCTCCTCTTTGAAAATTCTCTGAAGAGCAGCAACACGGGGGTCTCAAAACAACTCTCACATGAGCTGAAAACAAAGATTGTTCACCTTCATGGTTTAGGGGAAGGATACAGAAAGCTGTCTCAGAGATTTCAGCTGTCTGTTTCCAAATTGAAATGACCAGGTCTTACTTGGTCTTGCTACAAGCAAGATGGCGCCCATGAGTGGCTGTGCGTCTGCTAGGCTCCTGGTCTGTTTTGGTTATTTGTTGTTTTTTATTGTTTTTTGTCTATCTGGTGCAGAGTCCCTGCTAACATATGATCGAGACTTACTGTTGTCGATCAGGTCCGCGATGATCAACCTCCAGAACTCCGATACCGGACCCGCTTTCCCACCGCCTCTGGAACCTGGCGTTAACCCAGGTCTCGGCCCTCTGTTACCTGTCGGCCTGCCGCTGCCCAGGAGGCGATGGAAGAGGAAACGGGGGAAGAGAGCCGGCTTCTTCGTTCAGCTTTGAAAGATCCTGAGAGGCGAAGCTCTTCCCGATCGCTGCTCCGCGGCTGTGTTGTGGTGGATCCAACAGAAACTTAACGGAGGTGGGCTGATCTCGCTGCTAAATGGAGCCCCTGATGCGGGACGCTACCTGAAGGCGTGGGAGACAAAGAACCACCGTGGGCGCAGCCTGGAGTCGCTACGTAGCTTAGCCCGCCAGCCGCCCGACATTATCGAGCCCGCGGCACACACATCGCCAGATTCCTCCGCGAAAATGATGTTGATTAACGCGCGCTCCATCGCCAACAAGTCTCACATCCTCAACGATCTGTTCCGGACCAAAAAATTAAACTTTTTGTGGATTTCTGAGTCGTGGCAGCGCGAAAATGACGTCACTCATCTCCGTGAGCTCTGTCCTCAAGACTGCTCTTTCTTCTCTGCTCCACGGACCACAGGCCGCGGTGGAGGAACAGCTGTTATCTTTAAGAAACACTTTTCGTGCCAAATTATATCCTCAAACTCCTACAGCTCATTCGAGATGATCATGATTAAAATTGGTCGAGCTCTACCAGTTTATGGAATTCTGGTCTATCGCCCACCAGGATATACTTCATCCTTCCTGTCTGACTTTCTTCATCTCCTATCTTCAACTATTAAACTAGACAGGATAATCATTGTTGGAGATTTCAACATCCAAGCTGAGGATCTATCTAACAGCTCCACTAGGGAGTTCCTAAACATGATGAACTCTTTTAACTTCTCTCAACGCGTGTCTGGTCCCACTCACAGAGCAGGCCACACCCTGGATCTGGTCTTTTCCTACGGACTTTTTGTTGATAAGCTGCAGATAAATGATGTGTTCAGTGACCATAAGTCAGTTTCTTTTCATATTAACCTAAATTCTGAATCTCTTTTACCAGACTCTGCCAAGCAACGACGTATTATCAACAGTTCTACCATTTTAAATTTCTCCTCCCTCTTTGACTTTGTACCTCCTTCCTCTGATGACGTAGAGCTCCTTACCAACTCATGTAATGATCACTGCCTCAAAATTCTAGATCAGGTCGCCCCTTACAAAACCAGCCGCAGTTCCAGTGCCTCCAGCTCACCCTGGCTGAACAACCAGATTCTTGAACTTAGACGCTCCTATAGAAAAGCGGAACGACGGTGGAAGAGGACAGGTCTGGTTGTTCATCGCGAATATTTTAAAGAACTTCTCGAGTCTTACAACGAAGCTGTAGAAAATGCCAGGTCTGCTTTCTTCAGCAACCTCACATGCCAAAGTAAGAATAATCCTAAGGTTTTTTTTGATACCATCTCCAGCATCGTGTCTTCTCCTCCGCAGCAGGCTCAGCTATCTTCAGCTGATGATTGTAACACCTTTTTCCACTTTTTTGAAAACAAGGTGCTGAATCTGAGATCCAGCATTCCACCAGCCCTCGCCCCCTCAGGAGGGGAGGCCCCCCAGTGCTCCGAGTCTTTCACCTCCTTCTCCCCAATTACACTAAATGACTTAGCCTCAATAATCAGTCAGATGAAACTCTCATCGTGCTCTTCAGATATCTTAACTCCCTCTGTCTTAGTCGGGTCCCTTGCCTCTATCAGTCCATCTCTGTTGACTATGATCAACAGCTCACTGAGCCAAGGCTGTGTTCCATCTTACTTTAAAAATGCAGTAGTGACTCCTCTCTTAAAGAAACCCAACCTTGACGCCAGCTCCACCAGTAACTTTAGGCCCATTTCTAAGCTACCTTTCATCAGCAAAGTACTTGAGAAGGTTGTGGAAACCCAACTAAGATCCTGGTTTTCTAAGTCAAAGATCTCTGACCCCTTCCAGTCTGGCTTTCTGAAGCAGCACTCAACTGAGACTGCTCTAGTAAGGGTGCATAATGACCTCCTGATGGCTGCTGATGCTGGGAAATGCTCTGTCATGGTCCTGCTCGACCTCAGTGCAGCTTTTGACACTAGACCACAACGTACTACTAAACAGGTTAAATGCCCTGGCTGGGATTTCAGATTCTGCTCTAGACTGGCTCTCTTCCTATCTCACTAACAGAACGTTCACAGTGAAGTCAGAAACCTTCTCTTCAGATACTGCCTCTCTAACATGTGGGGTTCCACAAGGCTCAGTTCTAGGGCCTCTACTATTCGCTTTCTATATTCTTCCCCTAGCTGGTATCATTCAGTCTTTCCCAGACATCTCCTACCACATCTACGCTGATGATATTCAGCTCTATATGTCCTTTATGCCACACCAGTTGGACAGGCTGGCCACACTTGTACTCTGCCTGACCCAGATCAGTAACTGGCTGTCCAGCAATTTTCTTGTCCTCAATGCTAACAAAACAGAGACCCTGATCGCTGCACCCCCGGAACTTCAGCCAAAAATCGAGCAAGAAATTGCCTCTTTTTGCCCATCAGCCAAGGCCAACATCAGAAACCTAGGAGTTATTTTTGATCCAGCTTTAAGTTTAGACTCACACGTCAAAACCATCTACCCGCTCTTGTTTCTTTCAACTGAGAAACATTTCAAAAGTCCGTAAACTGGTTTCTACTGCAGATCTGGAAAAAATCATCCATGCCTTTGTGTCATCACGCTTAGACTACTGTAACGCTCTTTTTACTGGTCTCAGCAAAACCTCCCTCTCACGCCTTCAAGCCATCCAAAATGCAGCAGCCAGACTCCTAACCAAATCCAGCAGACGAGCTCACATCGCTCCAGGTTTACAGTCCCTCCACTGGCTCCCGGTAGAATATAGAATACAGTTTAAAGTTTTAGTGCTGACCTATAGAGCTCTTAACAACCAGGCTCCAAGCTACCTATCTGAGCTTTTATCCCCACACACCACCTCTCGGAACCTTAGATCCACATCTGAAAACCTCCTGGCTGTTCCTCGAACCAGACTGAAAACCAAAGGGGACAGGGCCTATCAGACTATTGCACCCAGACTTTGGAACAGTCTACCTTCTAATCTCCGTCTCTCTAACACTGTAGAGGTCTTTAAAAATCATCTAAAAACTCACCTTTTCATCCAAGCGTTCCCTCCCTAAATGTTTCAAAAAGATGGCCTTGTTTGGGTTCACACCTTCACTTTGTTTATACTCATGATTTTGTTTTCTACCTTTAACACTCCTATTGTTTTTCGGATGTTTTTATTGGTTAGTGGTATTTTCCCTGATCTTTATCATGTTGTACAGCGCTTTGTGATTTATATCTGTGAAAGGTGCTCTATAATTAAACTTTTACTTACTTACTTACTTACTTACATTCCACTTTTGGTTCTTTTTTAAACACAGATAAGGGTTTTCTTTACCTTGCTGACGGTTTCGTTTGCAGCTGCAAACATCTTCAGAGCTGACGCTCACGCTGCTTCCACAGTTGGGAACTTATTGAGGAAATGGAAGACCACAGGCACAGTTCAAGACTCAGCCATCTGACCAATCAGTGGATAAGTGATTAAATGGGTTTTTTCCAACCAGTGCTGTGGCAAAGCCATATGACAGAGCAGCATCATTTGAACTGGTCCTAAATTGGCCCAGTGCCTTCAGCTGATACTGATTGCTGGATCTGACTGCTTAGTCTGTCTGAACAAGATTCCAGGCCTCCAACGATTTATACAGGAAATTCATGAAGATTAACAACCCAAACTTTTGCATCCCACTATATGCAAAATAATACACCTATATTGGTCACATGTAGTTTGAGGTAAGCTGAAGTGATGGTTCAAATTTAATGCATGCACAATTCTGCAAGCACTACTGCTGCATTTTTAAGCAACACTAACTTTAACACTCTGTGTACTGATGGACTACGGTGGAGTGAGACATGAGATGAATGATGGTGTGTGTGTGTGGAATGTTGTTATCAGAACCAGCAGATCCGGAGAAGCAGTTAGTTCTGAGTGGGAGTGAACGTTTTGCTCTAAACTTTAGTCAAAGATTTATAACACACATGAAACGCCATCTGTCGGTCTACGTACCCCAGGGGAAGCCTCCGTTAGATCCAGAATGTCGAGGTCCTCTTGAACCCTCCTTGGAACCGAAGCCGGTAGAAAAGCAGCGGTGCCGACCAAACTAGTCTTGGAATGCTTCCAGGTCACGACAGGTTATTACTGGCGTCTCCGAGACCCTGAAGGGGTCGTGAGGTTCAGCTTTTATTCTGAAGGAACCGTTGTGGTCAGGTGTAACTTGCAACAGATTTTATCCAGCTTGTCGAGGTTCTTTTTGGCTGAAGAGGAAGTCCGGATGGCCGGTCCGAGATTTCTCTAGAACACTTTGAACTAATGAAAAGGTGGCGTGGGATAGTTTTTATAATTGTCATGATTTGGTTTACTGGCGAATCAGAATTTGACATGAAAAAGAGGGTTTATACAAACACCACAGAGAACCACGCCCAGCGCCAGAAACGAAGGTTCTGATTGGATCAGACTAAAGGAAATGTGTCATGTGACGTTAGCATTACGTGTCATCAGTGTCTAGTGCAAATGTCCAGGATTATAATTACTTGTAAAATACGAATGATGACAGGATTATAATATCAAGTAATAACATTGTCATTTCACAGATTGATTGATCATTGGGCTCACATTATTATTGGTAATAACAGAGTTGTTGATTATGTGTTTATCAAACGAGTGTTCGTCTTCGTCTTGAGCTGTAACAAAGGTGAAGCAGTTCAGATGAGCAGAGTGCATGAAAGACCTTGGCCACTATCTCATGCAGATTAGCCTGTCAGAGACTTTATGTCTCTGCTCGAGCAGACGCAGCAGATCATGACCTTTAGCTCAAAAACAGGACATTCATGACGCTACATATGCATGACCCAAAGGTATGCCTCTCTGATGGGTATGGTGTTTTTTCTACACCTGATTCTGAACAACTCCTGGACTGACTACCGTTCACAATGACTGCAGTTTGTGTGCTGAAGATCTCTGGCTCTCTGGTCCCACACGAAGACCAAATGATCACAAATTCAACCCAAATCATTTCAAGATGTAGATGAGAAAATACAGTGAACAATCATACACTGTGAACTCATATTGCTGTCATTGATAATAAAACAACAGTCGGCAAAAATAATGCAACACAGTGTTTTATTTTGAAATATATCAGATGCAGTTTGCTGTTCCACGTCTCACTTCCTGTCTGGCTCATGTCCTTTCTTTAACTTCATAACAATCTGCATGGGGGGTCCAAAAACACACACTCTATGCAGAAACTTGACGGCACCTCAGCCGGTGTGAATGCCATACAAACACCAGACTGCAGAGAGGGTTCAGATTTGTTGGTCAGTGAGTGTATAGCTTGAAAAAAATGTAAGAACTCCTCTTTTCCACTTCACATATAAACAAAAAAGCTCCAGAATTGGTTATTTAATCAACACATTTTTGGTTTTGCAGTGACTGCGTAGCTGAAACACGTTGCAGGTTTCACAGATGAAATAAAAAAAATAAGCTCTGAATCATCCTCAGGTTGTGTCAGAGCAATCAGAGTTAGTAATCATAAAACAGCATCGAGTTATTTTTATGAAGAAAGTTCCTTAAAGCATCTATATTTCCGGTAGTTTTCCAACCCTACTGCCTCCACCTGCTCAGGACTTGTCCCTCAGCCTCGGTGTTCTCATGCTGCTCACACACAGGTGTAGATGCAAGGCGTGCCGCGGTCTGTGACGCACACTTTTAGGTTTTTGTTATCTGATATAATTCACGCTTTTCATGCCTCTTTTCCTCCTTTTTTCAGTAGCCGAGACCTCTCCAGCTCTCTCTGTTATGTGATGCAGTGATTAGTATTCTGCTCAGGCACCAGGATGGAAAGCAGAGTGGCTGCCGAGAGGTGTGTTGAATCACATCACTCATATTCCACTGTGTGTGTGTGTGTGTGCGTGCATGCGTGCGTGTGTGTGTGTGTGTGTGTGTGTGTGTGTGTGTGTGTGTGTGTGTGTGTGTGTGTGTGTTAGAGGAAAGGGACCAAATCAATCTTTTATCATTGACCGGCCACTAAGTGTTGTGCGTGCAAGCGTCGCTCTGCTTTGTTTAAACACACATTTACCATCTAAGTGAGCTGCTCTGCCACCATTTGTCAGTTTCACCCTGCATGGTGTGTGTGTGTGTGTTTTGCATTTGCGTGCATGCGTTCACACACATCCCAAGGTCAACTGCACCCGATCGGTGTTCGCTAGTAAATGCAGAAAATCCATTGCAGTTCCACAGAGCAGCTTAAGCCTTTTTGGTTTAATGTGTGCATAAAACGCAGGAAAGTTTCATTTCTTATACGTTTTTGAATTAAAATGAGCCAATTACACATAATTGCAGCTAAATATAACGACTGTGGTGTGTCATTTAGAAGAATTACAGCTCAGTGATGTAGTTTAATCATGAGTTACAAAAGAAACAGAAAATAAATACGGAGAAGGAAGATGGAAAATCCTGAATCTCACAAACAGCATGAGGTAAACTCTTGGGTCCAAATTCTGTGACGTGCAGCTCTGGTTCTTTCTGAGAAACAGGGAAACTCGGCAGGACTGAGAACTTTTCCAGACACACCCAGTCCGTTAGCTGCTAGGGGAGCTTTCATTTTAATTCGCAGATTATTTCTTTAAAAGTAGAACCTACGCTAATTACTTTGATGTGGTTGGTTTTGCTTCAGAAGGTTTGATAGTTTGAGGAGCTGATTATAAAAAACTCAGTACCACTATCGTATGAAGATCCAATACCTCAATCTGAATAAATACGGCTGTATTCTGAACGTAATAGCCAGCTAGCCGCTAGTTTTAGCAGAACCAAAACAAAAGTGTAATTACGTCTGTTAGGGATTTTATCAATCACCTAATACCTGCAGCCAAGAGAAAAGAGAGACAAATAACCACACAAGGTACTGTCTGCAAATCAGGACAGACGCTCGATCAGAGGCAAAGAGCAGCTGCCCTTCAAGTTTACTTATAACATGAGATTAGAGAGTGTGTGTGTGTGTGTGTGTGTGTGTGTGTGTGTGTGTGTGTGTGTGTGTGTGTGTGTGTGTGTGTGTGTGTGTGTGTGTGTGTGTGTGTGTGTGTGTGTGTGTGTGTGTGTGTGTGCATAAAGTAATACATAATATATTCAGTCAATAGGATTAATGATCAAACAATAATAAAACAAGAAATTGCGATACCAATGTCATTTTAAAACAAGTGTAAAATTAAACAATTTAAAAAGTACAACATAATGTCATAAACCCGACATCACGTGTGCGTTACATGGTTGTTCTAGCAGAAGAGTTGCGATGGTCTAGCAGGAAGTACACCAGGCTGCACAGGAAGTAGCTGCTGCTATTCATGCTTGCAAATAGAGCCATATAATTGGGAGAAAATACGTGTTCCATTGTGAAATAAACCGAAATATAATAGTTAATAAAATGGACTTCACATTAAATGCTATATAATAAAATCGCAGTTGTTTTAACTGGATCATTTGCAACTTTTTCATATTTTATAATCATTTTCTTGAGTGAAGTGTCACCGCCCTCTGTGGCCAGAACATCACATTTGCAACTTCAGAGTGCCGATCCGGTCTGTTGGATTTGAACTGAGCTGACATACCTGGTGCTGCAGTCTGGTTCCAGCATGTTTTAAATCATGACCCCAACTGATCTGTTTCATTTAGAGAGGAACTGCTCCTGTAGACACTATAGAAGGTGGGGGGGGGGGGGGGGGGGCATTTCAGGTGTTAAAAAGACGAACGCACAGCAAGGAGACAGGTTTGCTTTCGGTTCTACTAAACGCCAGAGGTGTAAAGAGTACTAAAATTTCCTACTTAAGTACGAGTACCAATACTTTTATAATTTTTTACTCAATTACAAGTAAAAGTACTTGCCTAAATTTTTACTCAGGTAAAAGTAAAAAGTATCGTAAACAAAATGTACTCAAAGTAAAAGTTACTTAGTTACATTTTTGTCAGCGTAAGGATGGCTACATCTAAGTTGTGCTAAATCACAACGCCAGTTCACGATTCGCTCGTGTGTGCACGCACACACGCACACACACACACGCACACACTCTCAAACACGCACAGCTTGAAGGAGGGACTTCTATCCAATCAGTGAGAACAGGACGTGCACATTGATTGGACGAGGTTTTTCTAGGATGGTAAGTTTCAATTGTGATTAAAATTATTCTTTATTTTGAGAAAAAATAATTTTTTAAGATGCCATCAGCATGTGAGGTATCTCAATGTTCTCATGACAAAACTCTAACATGAGTCTGTGCTCTAACCTGTCACATAACACGCTAAATGAAAGTCAAACATGTCAGATGGACCGTATGACAGCTGCTAACGTCGGCCCTGCCCTACTTTACCTCTACATTACAGTTCCTTTATCCATGTCCATCCTAGAGCTCCTCTCTGACCTTCATGCTTATTTAGAGCAGCTGATTTTTAAAGTTAGCAGAGTTCATCCTTGGTAGTGGGTTCACTCACTCATTTAACCCTTCACCACTGAAATCAGTTTGTTCATTCCAATCCTCCTAAATAATCCTCCAATCATCCAACTGGAATCCTTAAGGGTCCCGTAACGTCCATCCTGTCAGAACAGGCCTTGGGAGCCCAGGTGTTACAAGAACTAACGGTGTCTCCTCACCAGCATGAGCCTCCAACTGTGAAGGTTGGTCTCCAAACATGAACTTTAAATTCATGCATTCATCTCCTCTTGTAGCACTTTAACATGTTTTAAAAGGCTTGTATAATGATAAGTTACACCTCCCAGACCAAAGATAAGATAAAACATTATCATAAACACTGCAGAGATGTCATTATTTATTAAATATGTTATTTTCCTGAACCGTTACTGCAGCCAAGATATAGGACTGCAGGATTTGATGAAACCATGCTGTCTCATGCAGTCCTATATGTGTAACACACACACACACACACACACACACACACACTGCAGCATGTTAGAATCATGTGGATGACTAATTTAACTACATTGAACTACTTTAGTAATACTTTAATCTCTTATTCTGGAGTAAAATAAAGAAACAAGCTAAATCATCACATATCTGTGGCATCAAGGAGCATCTTCTGAGTTCAAACACAGGGATGGAGCACAATGTTTACACCTGAACAGTATCAGGATTAACTCACAGAGGCCTGCAGGTCTTCTGTTTTATGAGCAGAGCGCTGAGAATCCGCTTGTTATGAGCGCTCAACGTTATTTTGCCGCTGCCGTGCGGAGCGGTAGAGAAACCCGTTTCAAACACGGATCCGGGTCCGGCTACCGAACCGAGCAGAATTCTGATGACGTCACACCGGTGCGCGAAGGTGCGGGTTCCAAGGTTCCAACCCACAGGAGGGGAGGGAGAGAGGAGGTAAACAGCGAGATGAGGAACTGAACCGATGTCTTTGAGCAAAAGTGTAACCCCCACTGTCCTGTTGTGATGGTGGAGACGATGGACCAAGTGTGGTGGAGCTGACCAGGAGGCAGGAATGCAGGCAAGGATAAAGTAAAAATGGGTTTAATGACAGGATACGGCAGGAACAACATGACAAACAACAATGATCCGACAAAGACTGGCACAAGGAGGGAGGTATAAATACACAGGGAAATCAGGAACACATGGGCAGGTTAACGAGGGGCAGGTGAGAACAATAAGGGCTAATCAGGGCAGGAGAGAGACACAGTCAGGAAGGCAGGGGCAGATTGTGACAGTAAACCCCCCCCCCCCCCCCCCCCTTAAGGGGCGGATACCAGACGCCCACAAGGCCACACTACACAGGAGACTGGGAACACTTGACTTGGGACTAGGAACACTTGACTTGGGACTAGGAACACTTGACTTGGGACTAGGAACACCTTAACTGCAGCAGCCGGCGTGGGACCCAGCAGAGAACTGCAGCAGCAGGCGTGGGACCCAGCAGAGAACTGCAGCAGCAGGCGTGGGACCCAGCAGAGAACTGCAGCAGCAGGCGTGGAACCCAGCAGAGAACTGCAGCATGACGGACCTGCAGGCGTGGACCAGGAAGTGGGACGAAACTGCAGGAGCGACGCGAGGAAACCAGGAGCAGTAGCAGGTACTCGGCAACAATCCTGAGCAGGTGCACACCGTGACTCGACTGGATCCAACAGGCGGAGGCTTGGGTGAAGAGAAGCAGAACATGGAGCAGGAAGACCAGCCCTACCAACCCGGAGAATGTTGGCGTGCGTAGGGGGTTTTACCTCCATCAAAACTCCAGGATCCTCGGCTTCCATCGGAAAAAACAGGACGGGGCAGAAAGCAGGAGAGGAGAAGGGGTTCGACCACCCCGGGAACGAGTAGGATGCGCCAAAACCCCTTGAGTCAGAATCTCCCTCTGCTAAACAGAGAAAAAAGAAAAAAATAATCCTCCAGGACAGATGTTGCAGAGCTCACCACAGGTCCAGGCTGGTCAGATCATTCTGTCCTGTTGTGATGGTGGAGATGATGGACCAAGTGTGGTGGAGCTGACCAGGAGGCAGGAATGCAGGCACGGATAAAGTAAAAATGGGTTTAATGACAGGATACGGCAGGAACAACATGACAAACAACAAGGATCTGACAAAGAATGGCACAAGGAGGGAGGTATAAATACACAGGGAAATCAGGAACACATGGGCAGGTTAACGAGGGGCAGGTGAGAACAATATGGATCAATCAGGGCAGGAGAGAGACACAGTCAGGAAGGCAGGGGCAGATCGTGACACCCACACCCCCACGGTTTAGACGCGGCGCTCATGCAGGTGTCTCTTTCCGTTCTGACGCTGCTACACCTAATATTTTTAATTTATTAAGCCTATAATTTATTTTTACTCAGTAACAGATATGATTTAAAATGTAGCGAATTACAATTCTTTTTAAAAACCTCAAGTAAAAGTAAAAGTACAGCTTTTAAAAACGACTTAAAAAGTATAAATGTACAAAAAAAGCTACTCAATTACAGTAACGTGAGTAAATGTAATTCGTTACTTTCCACCTCTGCTAAATGGACACTAGAGGGTGGTAAAAGCAAGATTCACTGTTACCTCGAATATTAGTTTGTCAGTCTGACGTTCAAAAATCTGGTCGAATATAGTTTAATGATAGTTTACTGGTTTCCCATTTTTTAATTGTAGCTAGTTTACACCAGCTAATTAAATAAACTTGGGTTAACATCTACTGCACATAGATGGCCAATAAAGATGATTTTTATAAAAACATGAAAATACATTTTAGTTGAACAGCTTGTTGTGAGTTGTTCACAAACTCATTTTAGTTCAATCTGGGCTTAAAATAACAAATAGCGTCAAACGTTTCAAAATCTGTGAAAGTTTTTGGAGGTCAATCTCCAATGAAAGAATAACACACATCCTCATCATATTATTCAGTTCAATTCAATTCAAGTTTATTTATAAAGCGCCAAATCACGACAAGAGTCGTCTCAAGGCACTTCACATAATAAACATTCCAATTCAGGTCAGTTCATTAAGCCAATCAGAAATAAAGTGTCCTATATAAGGAACCCAGCAAATGCATCAAGTCACTGACTAGTGTCAGTGACTATACAGCAATCCTCATACTAAGCAAGCATGCAGCGACAGTGGAGAGGAAAACTCCCTTTTAACAGGAAGAAACCTCCAGAGGATCCTGGCTCAGTATAA
The DNA here is from genome assembly GCF_043380555.1 of Nothobranchius furzeri. NCBI lineage: Eukaryota > Metazoa > Chordata > Actinopteri > Cyprinodontiformes > Nothobranchiidae > Nothobranchius > Nothobranchius furzeri. Next base: position 27,390,653 of record NC_091741.1, on the reverse strand, counting down.
GCAGCCATCCTCCACGACTCACTGGGGATGGAGAAGACAGAGCACACACACACACACACACACACACACACACACAACATATATACCAAGTAGTGTTTCTATGGTTACATTGTGATTTGTTAGTAAATATTCTATTTGGTGAGAGATAAACTTTATTGTTTTTATGTTTATTTATTTAGCAGATGCTTTTATCCAA